>NW_027256882.1:37781192-37971192 GCF_029215685.1 Pituophis catenifer annectens | reverse complement strand
TTGGTATTTGAGGTGGAAGAATTCAGGAAATCCCAGAACTTGAGGCTCATCCAGAAAACAATCACAGAAGGAGAATGATGTGGCAAACCATTTCTGCATTCTTGCCAACTCATTCACTCACTCACTCATTAACTCACTCACTCACAAAGAACAGTTGCATGAACTGGTTATGTCTAGTTTGATGAAAAGAAGGACTAGGGATGATATGATAGCAGTCTTCCAGTATCTCAGGGGCTGCCACAAAGAAGAGGGAGTCAAGCTATTCTCCAAAGCACCCGAAGGCAGGACAAGAAGCAATGGGTGGAAACTAATCAAGGAGAGAAGCAACTTAGAACTAAGGAGAAATTTCCTGACAGTTAGAACAATTAACCAGTGGAACAACTTGCCTCCAGAAGTTGTAAATGCTCCAACACTGAAAGTTTTTAAGAAGAGATTGGATAACCATTTGTCTGGAATGCTATAGGGCTGTGATGGCGAACCTATGGCACAGGTGCCACAGGTGCCACATGGAGCCATATCAGTGGGCATGTGAGCATTGCCGCAGTTCAGCTCCAGCATGCATGACTGCGCCGGCCAGCTGATTTTTGGGCCTTCTGGTCCCACTGGAAGTTGGGAAATGGGCTGTGTCCGGCCTCTGGAGGGCCTCTGCGGGGGGGAGGCCGTTTTCACCCTCCCCAAGCTCCTAGAAAGCCTCTGGAGCCTGGGGAGGGTGAAAAACGGGCCTACCGGGCCCACTGTGCCATCACATGTTAAAAGCAGGGGGGGGGCATGCGCGCATGCGTGCGGTGCCTTGAATTATTTATTTATTTTATTTATTCATTTTATTTATGTAATTTATATGCTGCCCTTCTCCCGAAGGACTCAGGGCGGCTTACAAAGAGACATTCAACAAATTCGAAAATTACATAAAAATTAAAAATCCAATTAAAAATTACTTAAAATTATTTCAATGTGAAAATCCCCCAACGGGTCAGCCCATTTGATGAAAGAGCCATGTCTTCAGTTTGCGGCGGAAGGAGAGGAGGTCAGGGGCTGTCCTCAGCCCGGTGGGCAACCGGTTCCAGAGGGTCAGCGCTCCCACAGAGAACTGTCTGGCTGACGGCACCCTGAGGAGGCTCGCTCTGTGGGAGCGCACAGGACGATGGGAGGATGGCAGGAGATGATCCTGCAAGTACCCCAGGCCTAAGCCATGTAGGGCTTTATAGGTGAGCACCAGCACCTTGAAATGAACCCGAAGGACCAGCAGTAGTCAGTGCAGCTCGCGCCGGAGAGGTGTCACACGGGAGTAATGAGAGGCCCCCATAACAACCCACGCGGCCGCATTCTGGACTAGCTGTAGCCTCCGGGTGCATCCCAAGGGCAGCCCCATGTAGAAGGCGTTACAGTTGTCCAACCAAGAAGTAACAAGGGTGTGGGTGACCATGGCAAGGGCATTCCAGTCTAGAAAAGGACACAACTGGCGCACCAGGCGTACCTGTGCGAAGGCCCCCCTGGTCACGGCCATCAGATGATCTTATGGGTGTGGGCACACCCGTGGGTGACCTCCCCGTGCTCCCCCCACTTTTGGCAGGTGATGGCAAAAAGGTTAGCCATCACTGGTATAGGGTTTTCTGCATAAGCAGGGGGTTGGACTAGATGACCTCCAAGGTCCCTTCCAACTCTGATATTCTATCATTCTATCACTCATTCACTCACTTTCACTCACTCACAGACACAGACACAGACACAGACACAGACACAGACACTGACACTGACACACACACACACACACACACACACACACACACACACACACACGCACACACCAGCAGAGTAATTAGTCTAGTGGTTAAGGCACCTGGCTGGAAAGCAAAAGACTGTGAGTTCTAGTCCCGCTTTAGGCATGAAAGTCAGCTGGGTGACTTTAGGCCTTTCAGTCCAGGGTATGGGGAAAATAGGGGGAGGAAGGTGCGTTGGATTTGTTTGCCATCTTTGAGTTATTTGTAAAAGTAATATAGGCAGGATATGAATAATCTAAATAAATAAAGCACAAAAATCATCCAAGTTGAGCTCATCCTGAAGCTGAGTTTGTTTCAGTAAATGTTTCCCCAAAATCTTTTTAATGTGTAAACTACGATAACGTGCCTCGAGGCCTCTGAGATATGTTCCAGATTAACGGAGATGTTCCAGATTAACATGCCACATGCAGTTAGTTTTTTTCTTTTCTTTTACAGAAGACTCTAATTTTCTGATCACTGATCTTTGCAAACAAGATGGCAAGAGTTTCAAGTTATTTCCATATATAAAAGCCAAAAAAACAACAACCCACCCCCATTCTAAAGGATCATAATAGAATCTGTCTGCATCTCCTCTGGCTTGAGCAGGAAACAAAGCCTTTCATTTTACCCTGTGCTTCAATCAGATCACCAGTGAAGGAACATCTGGGTCATGAGAAACGACTCTTTTGTGAATAGCTATTATTGTTAAAGCAACTTTCATTTTTTTTGCTTTTATTTAATTTTATTTCCTGGTTTCTTTACTATAACCTCACATATATACTTTATATATAGATGTACAGTACAACAGCAGTAGTTAATATGTATTAATATAACAAGACATAGATTAAAACAACATATTACAATAAATTAGAGAGCATCTCTAAAATAAAAGCTCCATGTCTACATCTACTAATTATCTATCTATCTATCTATCTATCTATCTATCTATCTATCTATCTATCTATCATCTATCTATCAACTATCTGTCATCTATCTATCTATCTATCTATCTATCTATCTATCTATCTATCTATCATCTGTATCTATCATCTATCTATCATCTATCTATCTATCTATCATCTGTCTGTCTATCTATCATCTATCTATCTATCTATCTATCTATCTATCTATCTATCTATCTATCATCTGTCTGTCTAGTATCTATCTATCTATCTATCTATCTATCTATCTATCTATCTATCATCTGTCTGTCTATCTATCATCTATCTATCTATCTATCTATCTATCTATCTATCTATCTATCTATTATCTATCTATCTATCTATCATCTGTCTGTCTGTCTAGTATCTATCTATCTATCTATCTATCTATCTATCTATCTATCATCTGTCTGTCTATCTATCATCTATCTATCTATCTATCATCTGTGTCTATCATCTATCTATCTATCTATCTATCTATCTATCTATCTATCTATCATCTATCTATCTATCTATCATCTGTCTGTCTATCTATCATCTATCTATCTATCATCTGTCTGTCTGTCTAGTATCTATCTATCTATCTATCTATCTATCTATCTATCTATCTATCATCTGTCTGTCTAGTATCTATCTATCTATCTATCTATCTATCTATCTATCTATCTATCATCTGTCTGTCTATCTATCATCTATCTATCTATCTATCTATCTATCTATCTATCTATCTATCTATCTATCATCTGTCTGTCTACTCTCTATCTATCTATCATCATGTATGTAGCCACCTATCCCATCCCAAGCTCTGGGTTGCTTCCAATCAAGAGTTAAAACAACCTAAAAACCATATAAACGTATTTAAACTATAAACATTAAAAGCAAACAAGCAAACAAAATCCTTTAGAAAGCCACCGTATTGGAGAAACTCATTGTAGTCTCCCTATATTTCAAATAACAGGAATGTTTTTATTTTAAAGCAACTTCGCAAGGGCCAACAACAACAAAGCATTTTGGGTGCTCTTCTAAACTTTAAGGCATCCAGTTCCAAATATAATCAGGTTGGGGGCCGTGTGTTAGTTTTTAATGTGCCACAATGACTTTTACTGTCTCCTGTTCTTCTTAGGAAGTAAAGGCACCCTGGTGTTTCGGTGAAGATACCTAATTATACATTTGCTCACATTTTTAAAAGAAATCTGCAGATCTAAATGCATTACTATGAGGCACCACTTTTAATTCATCCCAATTCAATACCTCCTTTAGTCTGAAAACTATACTCATCGCTTGTGGCTAGGTAGAGAAAGAAGGAAAGGATTCTGCAGGTACACAAATATTCTTTATCTCAGCCAAGGTTTGGCAACTTTTAAAACTTCTGGACTTCATGTCCCAGAATTCCTCAGCCAGCTCCTGAAGTCCACACATCTTAAAGTTGTCAAGTTTGGAGACCCCTCTTCTAGACTGAGTCCCAGTAATGTAACAGATTCTAGGAGTATGTATTCCTGGCTCCTAGAACTGCTGATATCCACTCTCCTCCTTTTGTCACCTCTTTGATGTAAAATCTTATTATAATGTTATAGACACACACATACCCCCCAATCACATTTCAAAAAAATCATTTTGACCACCCCAGATACATACCTCATTTTTGGCTGCTCAGCCCTTCAATTGTTCAACATCTCTCTTTCTGAAGTTTTATAAGTTTCCAGGCAAAGTCAAGACTAACCTTTTCCTCTCTTAAAAAGATGCAGTCAGAATAAAAAATAAGTGGGAGGTTAGGACTGCCTACCAGTGGAAGCGGCAATGGGTGGGGGAATTCCAACTTTGGGGCAGAGGAAGTCAGTTTTCAAATAATAAAATTCTTTAAACTCAAAACTGAAAATAAAAGCTCATTTAGGCATAATGTTTGTTCAGCTATTGCCAGACCACATAGCTTTCATGCGGAGGTCACGTTTTCCTAATTTGGGAAAGGAATAACAGTGGCATAGAGGAAGCCTCTCTATTGTCCCAATTTTTTGTTTTTTTTAAAAAAACGTTTCTGGTTCTTCAGGACCTCAGGGTGATCATTTGATCAGGATTGTCTGGTAGACCTGCTTGTTGGGTCCTTACAAATCGAACTTTGTGTCATCAATGATGTCATATAGCCATCCTGCTTTCTGTCACCTGTTTTTTTTTTTTTAACTGTCTTGGATTTCTCCAAACTTCAAGGTATACTCTAACGACTTGTCCTTGGACAGGTAGTCTTTGACTTGCCACCACAATTGAGTCCAAAATTTCTGTTGCTAAATAAGAGAGTTAACTGGGCTTTTGCCCCATTTTACCATTTTTTTGCCAGGGTTGTTGAGTGAGTCACTGCCGTTATTAAATAGTAACACGATTGTTAAGTGAACCTACCAGAGCCTTGGTAGTACAGGGGTTTAAGGCACTCTGTTATTAAGCTTATTAAGCTTATTAAGACCAGCTGCCTGCAATTACTGCAGGGTTCGAATCTCGCCAAGGCTCAAGGTTGACTCAGCCTTCCATCCTTTCTAAGGTAGGTGAAATGAGGACCCAGTTTGTGGGGGCAATAAGCTGACTTTGTATAAATATACAAAAGGATGAAGGCTATTGCTGAGCACATTGTAAGCCGCCCTGAGTCTTCGGAGAAGGGCGGCATATAAATCAAATTAAAAAAAAACAAAAACCTGGCGTCCTCATTGACTGCTCGTCGGAAGGTCACGAAAGATAATCACATGACCCCAGGGCACTGCAGATGTCATAAATACATGCCAGTTGCCAAGTACTCAAATTTTGATCAGGTAACTATGAGGATGCTGTAACAGTCGTAAGTGTAAAAACTGGTCATGTCAGTTTTTCAGTGCTGTTGTAATTTTGAATAGTCACTAAACGAACACTTGTAAGTAATACAAGGACTACTTGTATTATGTATCTGAAATATCTAAGCCAAGGGTATCAAACTCAAGGCCCACGGGGCCACCCTGGAAACAGTGAGGGATTGGCCCATGGTGCCTCTGGCAAAGAAAACAGAGCTCCATTTTTGCTGGCAGAGGGTTGCAAGAGGCCGTCGCAGCCGGAAAGGGAGCTCAGGAGCCCATTTTCGCTGGCACAGAGCTCAGGCCACCAGAGGCACCCCTGGCCACACCAGGAATGAAATGCTACTGGTTCACTCTGGTTCAGGCGAACTGGTAGTGATAAAAATAAAAAAGCTACCGGTTCGATCGAATTGGTATTTCCAACGATCAGCTGTGCCGCGCAGCTTAGCTTTGCTAGAAAGCAGGAAATCCTGCTTTCTAATGAAGCTAGATCGCGCGGCACAGCTGATTGCCCCCGCTATTCTACTTACCTTCCCAAGTCTCCTTTTGGTGTGTAATGTGCATGCACACGCAGTGTGCATTTGGCGCACAGCGCACATGCACAAGGACGCAGTGCATGTTTGGTACGTACTGCGCATGCATGGCCAGCAAACTGGTAGCAAACCGGTTCAGATTTCACCACTGGGCCATACCACCCAGTCAGCCACACCCACCTCAGCCCTCTGATGTGACTCTCAATGAAATTCAGTTTGACACCCCTGCCTAAACTGTAAACTTCACTATCAGTGCTTCCAGGTAGCAGTCTAATTTTACTTCAGCTATGAAGTCAATGATTTGATGCTTCTCCTGGTCCAAGGTCTCCATCCTGTTTCTCCATGTATCATCATTCAAAGGCATCCATTTTTCTTTGTTCAATCTTTCTGGCGGTTGATGTTTTGTAGCCCAAATATGACAACTGAGAAACCATGGCTCTGACAGTGAGTACCTTAATTGTCATTGGGATGTCTCTGTCTTTTAATCCTTTGTCTACATCTGTCTTATCTCCTACCTAGTAACATATATTTTGTTTAATACATGGATACTAGGATACTAGAATAACTGAGATTTAATTTAACTTCATCAACAGGGAGTACCAACCCAATGCAAGTAGATGGTGAAGACGCTGAAGTACAGTTAGTCCTTGACGTTTGACCGTAGCGGAGCCAACCCTTCGTGGTCATAAGCAGGGGTGAAATGCTCCCGGTTCGGACTGGCTTGGGCGAGTAGGTAGCAATGGCAGCGGGCAGTTCGGAGAACCGGTAGCAAAAATCCCTGCTCCCGCCCCCCATGCCCAGCTGAGCCGCACAATCATCAGAGGCTTTTTTTTCTTTTAAATGCCTCTGACGAGCCAAGCTCTGACGATCCCAGCTGAGTTGCCTGCCGATCAGGCAACTCAGCTTGGATCATCAGAGCCGTTTAAAAGAAAAAAAAACTTTCTTTCTTTTAAATGGCTCTGACGATCCAAGCTCTGACGATCCCAGCTGAGTTGCCTGATCGGCAGAGGGTTTTTAAAACCCTCTGCCGATCAGGCAACTCAGCTGGGATCGTCAGAGCCTTTTGAAAGCATTTTTTTTTTACATGGTTTTACATGTAAAAAATGGTTTTAAAAGTAAAAAAAAAATGGCCACGCCCACCCAGTCACATTAACACCCCCCCACCAAGCCACGCCCACAGAACCGGTAGTAACAAATTTTAGATTTCACCACTGGTCATAAGTCATGACAGTTTGAGTGTGACCAGGCTGATTTTACAATCTCTTCTGCAACGGTCATTAAGAGTACGCTATGTTCATTAAGCAGCCCAATAGTTTGCTATGGGGATGGTTAAGTCATCATCCTTGTGAATGCTTGAGACTAGGAAGAAAAGGCTGTGATTACAGGTGCCTTGACTTAAGACCAGCTGCTTAGCAACCATTGAAAGTTACAACGAGCCTATCTTGGTGCTATTAAGGACCGGGTTTGATGTACCAATGGTCACTTCCTCCCTCACCCACAGTCAGAAGACCGAACTTCAGTGCTTGGCAACATGGCAGCATTTATGGCTGTTTGCAGCAGGGGTGGGTTCTAAAATTTTTTACTACTGGTTCTGTGGGTGTGGCTTATTTTGTGGGCATGGCTTGATGGTCATGTGACAATTCTTTAGGATTTAATTTAATTTAATTTAATTTAATTTAATTTAATTTAATTTAATTAATTAAATTTACATGCTGCCCCTCTCCGAAGACCAGGGCGGCTCACAATACATGTTAAAAAATCATTATAAAAAAAACATTGAAAAATTAAAAACATTAAAAACATCACAAACTCATTTACGCCATTCATGGCCGGATCTCGCCAGATCACAAGAGCAAGATCAACGGCCTCAGGCCTGCCGGAAAAGCCAGGTCTTCACCGCTTTAGCAGAGGTACTGGTCTACCAGGCTTTTAACTGCTTGCAGAGCTGTACTGGTCTACTCATTTGTTTTTGGAGGCACCGGTCTACTCATTTGTTTTCTTTTAACACTGATCAGCTCTAGGGTGGCCCTTTGAAGCCCCGTGGCAAGAGTTTAAACAGTTTTTTTCCCTCTAGCCATCAACTGGGACTCAGGAGGCAGCAATAGATTGGGGGTGGGACCAAATAAAAGGTAAGAATAGTGCAGGAGGGGCGAGGGTGTGCGTGGGGGGGCAGAACCAGTTCAGTGATGTCATATCGTCACTGCTACCAGCTCGGCAGAACCGGACCGAACTGGGAGGAACCCACCACTGGTTTGCAGCCTCCTGCAGTGACGCGACCGCACTTTACAATAGTTTTGCCGAAAACTGCAACTTACGTCCGCCATTTTCAGCAAAATTGTGCCCCTAGCGAACCATTGGATTGCTTAATAAGCACAGTGTTCACTTCATGACCGCTGCAGAAAAGGTTGTAAAATTAATTCGGTCGCATTACAACGGTCATGACTTTTGACTATGATGGACAGACTCCATTACGATCATAAATTGAGAAATAACCTGTACTTCAACTTCTTCACCTTCTAGTTGCATTGTCTTGGCACTTCCTCTTGATGAGTTAAATCTTAGCTATTCTAGTAGCTCTCATATTCTGTTTCTCCATTGTCAATAGTAGTGGACAGGATAAGGAGACAAGGAAGTTCAGCAAGTCTAACATCTGAAGGCTTTGTATGACCTTCTTTCCAATCCAAGTGACCTTTGGCTGACTCATGGTGAATGTGATGATAGCTGTGTTCCAATATTTGAAGGGTTGCCACAAAGAAGAAGAGGGAGTCAATCTACTCTCCAAAGCACCTGAAAGCAGGACAAGAAGCAATCGGTGGAAACTAATCAAGGAGAGAAGCAGCCTAGAACTAAGGAGAAATTCCCAGACAGTGAGGACAATTAATCAGTGGAACAACTTGCCTCCAGAAGTTGTGAATGCTCCAACACTGGAAGTTTTTAAGAAGAATCGGACAATCGTTTGTGTGGAATGCGATAGGGTTTTTTGCCTGAAGGGGGGTTGGACTAGAAGACCTCCAAGGTCCTTTCCAGATCTGTTATTCTGTTCTGTTATGTTGAGTGTGGCTCCCTGATCATCTCAGAGCCGAGAAAAGCCAAAAAGATCTACCACATCTATTTTTTTCTTCTGCCTGCGTGCTCCCAGCGTTAGAGAACTTGCAATTCTACCTATTGGAAGAAGCAGCTAGAAGTTCTAAGTTAATAAGAACTGGAAGGTTACAAGTTCTCCACTGTTGCTTTCTGTAATGATTAGACACTCTCTTCCTTCTAAGATAAGTGCGAGACGAAGTCACGAATCCTGCAGCTCAGTGTCTCCTTTCACTCACAGCTCTGTTCATTGGAAAATACCTTGGAGATCACATTCCCCAACATGCTTACTCAGAACTTAAAATCCCAGTGTTTCCAGAGCAAATGACTCCCATTGTCCTTGTAACGCTGGAAGCAGCAAAAATCCCCTTTCTTCCACATCGGATAGAAAGGAAATGAAGTAAGTGCCCAGGGCCCCCATCTCTGCCCAAATTTTCAATGAACTGATTATGCTGGTCTATATAGATAAATACATGATAAATTTAGGATAGATACATACAGCATTCAATCCTAGGCAGATAAAAAGACAGGCAAACAATTCTATTGCCTATCCACCCACCCACCGATCTATCTATCTATCTATCTATCTATCTATCTATCTATCTATCTATCTATCTATCCATCCATCCATCCATCCATCCATCCATCCATCTATCATCTATCATCTATCATCTATCATCTATCATCTATCATCTATCTATCTACAGGTATCTATCTATCTATCTATCTATCTATTTATCTATCTATCTATCCATCCATCCATCCATCCATCCATCCATCCATCCATCCATCCATCCATCTATCATCTATCATCTATCTATCTATCTATCTATCTATCTATCTATCTATCTATCTATCTATCTATCTATCTATCTATCTATCATCTACTGTACCTACTTACCTATTACACCAGCAATAGTTAATATGTACTTATAACTAAGTGCAGGACATAGATTAAAACAACATATTACAATAAATAAAAGCTCCATGTCTATATCTACTAATTCTCTCTCTCTCTCTCTCTCTCTCTCTCTCCCTCTCTCTCTCTCTCTCTCTCTCTCTCTCTCTCTCTCTCTCTCTCTCTCTCCCTCCCTCTCCCTTTCCCTCTCCCTCTCCCTCTCCCTCCCTCCGTCACTCTCTCTCTCTGATAAACCTATTCTCCAAAGCACCAGAGCAGAATGGGACAATTCACCACAACTATTGTCATGGACCCACCTCCGGCTTCCTCCTTGGACACGAGTCTGGGTCCTCATTTTACTGACTTTGGAAGGATGGAATACTGAATTGGTGAAGATCGAACTTCTGGTTGTGGGCGGAGTTAGCCTACAATACTGCATTCTAACCACTGTGCTATCCTGGCTGAGTTCTAATCCAAAGGCATACTTTTTAAAAGTTAGGATTCCCTGATAAAGAGAAAAGGACAGGATTTTTTTTGAAAAAAAATCCAGGCACTTCCTGCTTTGCTCCAGGGTTTCTGGTCCTCTTGTAAAGGGAGATTCTTGTCAGTTTCACCAGTGCTAGATCAAACCACCTTTTTTCCCCTTTAAAGGATGTGCCAGACCAGTGTTTTTCAAGCTTGATGACTTAAAGCTGTGTGACAAATGAAGGCAAATATACGTGTCCCAGGATAATGTTGCAGGGTCCAATCTGGGTCGGTCACCGGGACCAGAGGTTTAGTCTTCCCACCTTTCAGACTCATGCTGGAGCCTGTTAGATCAGGCGCAGGAACAGAAGACGTGACCAGCTCGATACATGTAACCACTTTATTTACATAGTAACAAGTAAAAGAAGACTGCTGGCGCGCTGCCGGAGCTCTCCTTATATTCGCTCCCGGCAGACGCACCGCCCCTAGACAGGGATTCAAATCTCCCGCCCGATGGCTGGCAGCCAATCAGGGCGGATGCCCTTATATGGACATAACACTCCTCCCCCCTTAGTCTGAACTGTCAATCTCGTTTACAAAAGTCACGTAGTCGCGCAGGTACGTAGGACGCCTCGGCACCCTAGCTGACCTGCGCAGTCTCACTTGTTCTCCGTCTCCGACCTGGATGGACGGGGCTCTGTCGTCTCCGGGCTCCCTCTCTGGAACCGGGCTTGGTTCGGCTGTCGAGTGAGCGGGGTCACCCCCAGCGCCTCCGGCCGGACCGCAGACCTTGGGTGGCTGGTTCTGGTGGTCTTCTTCCTGGCCTGTGGATCTGTTTCCTCGTCTCGGTGGCTCGGTTCCGACCCGGGAAGAGCGTCTGAGTCTCGGTAAGTCCATCGTTTGCTCCTCCCTGGTCTCCCGGGCGCTGCGGTTCGGTTGCGGTTCGGCCTGGTGCCGGGTGGGTGGTGGTTCTGTTTGGTGCCCTCTGGACCGGCCCGCCGGCTGTGGGAGGTGCTGGCCCGTGTTGCGTTGTCCAACCTCGCAGGGGTGGTGTTGGTCTGCTAGGTCGGGCTGGCGTTGGTCTACCCTGTCTGGTCGGTGGTTGTCGACCTGGTCGGGCTGTTGTTGCGGCACTACCTCTGCGGGGCGGCGGAGGTCTCCCTTGCCGGGGTGGTGCAGGCCTACCTGGCCGGGTTGTTGTCGGCTTTCCCTTCCCCCTAGTCCCTGGTCTACCGTTGGGTGGTGCCTGGGGTCATCCGGGTCGGGGTGTTGTTTCCTGGCTGCCTCTTGTGATGGGCGGGGGTCCCTCTCGCCGGGGAGTCGAGTGCCACCCTTGCCCATAGGTTTGGGGGTGCCCGTCTTGGATGGGTCCCGGTCTACTCGCCTGGAACTGCAGTCTCCCTTGCTGGGCTGGCATGGGCTGCTGTAACTGGTGGGGTGCGCTGCTCCTCCTCTGGGCAGGTCCCGGTCTACCTGCGGGCTGGGTTGGTGGTCCTTGGCCTTGCCGTGCCCGGTGCCCACCTGGCTGGGTTGGTGGTGCCATCCCCCGTGCGGTTGGCCCCGGTCTACCTCGCTGGGCTGCCGGTGTGACAGCATTTGGTAGTGGGCTGGGCCAACCTTGTCGGGGTGGTGCTGCTCTGCCTCGCAGGGGTGTGGTAGGCCTACCTCGTCAGGGTGTTGTAGGCCTACCTCGTCGGGGTGTTGTAGGCCTCCCTCGTCAGGCTGGTTTTCATGTGCCCCCCCCACCTTTTTCGGAGTTGGTCGATGTGGCGTCTCGTGAACTGTCCATCTTCCAACTCAACGATGTAGGATTTGGGCCCGGTTGTGCTGGCAATTTTCCCCTTCAGCCACTTAGGAGAGCCGCTGAAATTCAGCGCGAAGATTGAATCTCCTTTGCTGAAGGCGCGAAGCGGGCGGCTGGCGGTTGCGGTCACTTCCGGGCTGTATTGGGGGTGCAGCCGGTCCAAGGGTGACCTCAACCTTCTGCCCATCAACAGTTCGGCCGGGCTCTTGTGGGTGGTGGCGTGTGGCGTGATGTGCTGTGTGAGGAGGAAGTTGTCTATGCGCTCTTGCCAGTCCCCCGGGCCCATCTTGGTGAGGGCCTCTTTGGTCAGCCGGACCATGCGTTCGGCTTGTCCGTTTCCGGCCGGCCTGTAAGGGGCGGACAGGGCGTGGCGGATGCCCAGTCCTGCCAGGAAGGACTCCATGGCCAGGGATGTGAGCTGGGGGCCGTTGTCTGAGACCAGCACATCCGGTAGGCCGTGTGTGGCAAACAGGCGGCGCAGGGCTCGGATGGTTGCTTCAGTTGTGGTAGATGCCATCGGCACCACCTCGAGCCATTTGGAGAAGGCATCTACCACGATGAGGAGGTGTCGCCCTTGCATCGGACCCGCGAAGTCAATGTGGATCCTCGACCAGGGGTTGCTGGGGGTCTCCCACTTCGCGACTTCGGATTGCGGCGGCGCTGGGCGAACTTCTTGGCACGGGTCACATCTGGAGACCCATTGTTCAATGTCTTTGTCCATGGAGGGCCACCAGACATAACTCCGTGCCAGGGCCTTCATGCGGACGATGCCCGGGTGCCCCTTGTGTAAGGTTTCTAGCGTCCGCCGTTGCAGGGTGCCTGGAATCAGCACCCTGTCTCCCCATAGCAGGCAGCCTTTGATGGTGGACAGCTCCTCCTGTTTCCTTGCGAACGGGCTGAACCTTTCCTCTGGCTTTTCCGCTGGCCACCCTCTGAGGATCCAGGACTTCACTTGGCGGAGTGTGGGGTCCTTTTGGGTGTGGACGGCCACATCTGCGGATGACACCGGGCAGCTGGCGTCATCATCAATGTGAAGTAGGTGGAGCGTGGGGGCTGGGTCCTCGACCGGCTTCCTCGACGGGCATCTGCTGAGGGCGTCAGCGTTCCCTATGGCTGTGCCTGGCTGGTGCACGAGCCTATAGGAGTAGCCAGCTAGGAAGATGGCCCATCTCGTCATTCTTGGGGACATGAAGGTCGGGGTTGGTTGGTCGCCTGCGAGGAGTCCCAGGAGAGGCTTGTGGTCTGTGACTATGGTGAAGCGTCTTCCGTAGAGGTATTCGTGGAAGCGCTTCACTCCAGCCACGATGGCCAGGGCTTCTTTGTCCAGCTGGCTATAGTTCCGTTCTGCGCCGGACATAGTCTTTGAAAAGTACGCGATTGGGGCTTCCGAGCCATTGGGCAGTTCGTGGCTGAGGACTGCCCCCACCCCGTAAGGCGACGCGTCGCAGGTCAGTCTGATGGGGAGCGTCTCGCTGTACTGGATGAGGACGCTTTTGGACGTCAATAGTCCTTTGATGGCCCGGAATGCCGCTTCCTCTCCCTGGCCCCACTTCCAGGAAGCCGATTTCCCCAGCAGGCGGTGGAGTGGCTCAGCAACTGTGGCTTTCTGTTTTAAGAAAATGGCGTAGAAGTTGAGCAACCCAAGGAAAGCCTGAAGCTCCGTTTTGTTTTTTGGGCTTGGAGCTTCATGGATTGCTTCCACTTTTGATTTGGTGGGGTGTATGCCTGTGCTATCAATGAGGAAGCCCAGGAACTCGACTTCCTGTACTCCTATGATGCACTTGTCCCGCCTGACCCTCAAACCCTTGTCCTTGAACCGCTGCAGGACAAGCCTGAGCCTTTCAAGGAGTTGGGGTCTCGAGTCACCGGAGATGAGCACATCATCGAAGTAAGGCACCACCCCTGGAACGCCTTGGAGAAGGCGTTCCATCATGGATTGGAATATGCCAGGGGCAGCGCTGACTCCAAATTGGAGGCGGTTACATTTAAATGCCCCTCTGTGCGTGACAATTGTCTGAGCCTCCGCCGTTTTGTCATCCACTGGCAGTTGCTGGTAAGCCTGGGCCAGGTCCAGTTTCGCGAAAATTGATCCAGATCCCAGGGAATGCAGCAGGTGTTGCACCACTGGGACTGGGTATGCGCTCTGTGCCAACGCCTTGTTGATGGTACAACGGTAGTCAGCACAGATGCGCACAGACCCATCATGCTTCAGTGGGGTCACAATGGGGGTCTCCCATGAGGCATGATCGATCGGTTCCAGTACGCCCTGGGCGATCAGCTTATCCAGCTGTTCATCTACTTTCGGCCGCAGGGCAAATGGAACTCGGCGGGGCTTGAGCCTGATTGGGGTGATTCCCTTGTCCAGATTAAAGGAGATTGGCCTCCCCACAAATTTCCCCAGCTTACCATCGAAGACTTCTTTGAACTCTTCGATGATGGAGTCGAGTTCGTCCCTGCGGATCTCGTGGATGCCCTGAAGTGAAAGTCCTAGAGGCTTGAACCACTCCACGCCCAGCAGGTTCGGTCGGCTGTGCTGCACGATGGTGATGGGCAGCTTTCCATCGAAGTCGTTGTACTTCACATGGATGGTTGCTCTGCCTAGGATGTCGATGGGGTTTCCATTAAAGTCCACAAGTTTGTCTTTCGGGGCTTTCAGCTGGGTCCTTTTGTATGCCGGTTTCAGCTGTTGTAGGTGCTGCCAGTCCATGATGGAGAAGGCGGATCCGGAGTCTACCTCCATCTTGCACGGAGACCCCTCTGCTAGCAGCGTCACGTGGAACTTGGTGGTCCCCTCGTCGCTTGTGTGAGCAATGGTGGTGGTCTGGTGCACCGTTCTGTTTCGGGGATATTCCTCCTCCCCGCGCCGGGACTGGTTTGAGGACCGTTTGGATGTCCTCTGGTTATCTTTGCGATTTTCCCGGAATCGCGGTCTGGGCGGCTCCGGGGCTGGGTCTGTGGCTCTGCAGGCCTCGGCGATGTGGCCCCTCTTCAGGCATCGGCGGCAGGTCGCGTCCCTCCATCTGCAGGTCGCTCTGGGGTGGTCGCCTCTGCAGCTGCCGCATCGCTCTCCGCGGTCGCCATGCGGTGGGGTTTCCCGCCTGGGAGGGCGGGACACCTTGTGGACGGCCATTTCCTCATCAGACTCGGATTGAGTGGTTGCCTCGTCTGATGAGGTTGGGCCCGACTTGTGGATCTTATGGATCCCTCTTGCTTTTACCATTGCAGCGGCTGCTTGTTCGGACGTTTCCGCCGCTGTTGCCTCGTCGAGGACGTCTTTAAGCGGAATCTTCTTCCTGCTGAGGAATTTCTTCTGCAGCCCCACATCTCGCATTCCAAACACAATGCGGTCCCGGATGGCATTGTCCACATTGTCGAACTCACAGTTGGCAGCGAGTTGGCGGAGCGCTGCCACGAATTCTTTGATTGATTCACCTTCCCGCTGGTTTCTTTGCTGGAAGGTGAACCTGTTTGCGATGGGGGTGCCTGTAGGTGCATAGTGCTCCTGTAAGACGTCCTGCAGGTCATTCCAGGACATCTCCTCGATGTCCCTAGGTGCCACGAGGTCCATCGCCATCTCTAAGACGTCCGATCCGCAATGAGCCAGGAAGAGGGCTCTTTTCCTCTCATCATCGAGGTTCTGGTATCCATTGCCTCGCAGGAACTGCCGGAATCGGACCATGTATGACCTCCACTTCTCCCGGGATGGGTCGAACGGGTTCAGCGCGGTCATCGGGGCTTGCGGGGTAGCCATTCTGGAAAATCGCTGTGGTGGAGTGACTTCAGCTCTTGGGCGATCGTGCCGTGAGTCTTTCTCAGGTTCTCTTCTCTAGTCCTTCGTCGCCAGTGTTAGATCAGGCGCAGGAACAGAAGACGTGACCAGCTCGATACATGTAACCACTTTATTTACATAGTAACAAGTAAAAGAAGACTGCTGGCGCGCTGCCGGAGCTCTCCTTATATTCGCTCCCGGCAGACGCACCGCCCCTAGACAGGGATTCAAATCTCCCGCCCGATGGCTGGCAGCCAATCAGGGCGGATGCCCTTATATGGACATAACAGAGCCCATCTTCAAGGAACGTCTATCTCACCAGAACAGTTTTCTCTTTCTCACCAGAATGGTGAGAGAGACGTTCCCTGAAGATGGGCTCCAGCACAAGTCCAAAAGCTTGGAAGACTAAACCTCTAGTCTCGGTAACCAACCCAGACTGGATTCTAAAAATGTGAACTTCAACTCCCAGAATTTCCCAGACAGCATGTCAAGTCCCCCAGCCCAGCCCCCCAAAAGCCTGAGGGAATGGGGAAACAGACTGATCTCACACAAAGTAGTCTATGTAGACCTCCCTCTCTCTTTTTAGTTATTCTTCCACTCTCATGTTTTCTCTCTTTCTCCTTTTCTTTCTTTCCTTCCTTCCCTCCCTCGTCTCTTGCTCTGTTTTCTGCTTCTCTTGCTGTGTCTTTCTCTCTCTCTCTCTCTCTTTTTTCTTTTCTGTCTTTTCTGGGTTTGGATTGCACAGAGCTAAACTGGAAGTAAGTCAACACCAAATTCAGCCAACATCATGAGATCACAGGAGTCACAACTGCTTTTGAACTCAAAGAGTCCTTATGCAGCAATGCCCCAAATTCCCCATTATTCCCATCCCACCCCCCTCTTTCCTCTGTTGTTTTCTTCCTACGCCACTTCAGGTCAGGGAATCATTATCCTCTTGAATGCTGGAAAGCACCTTCATTTTAGAGCTCACTGCAGTCTCATGACCCTGGGTGACAGACAAGACATAAAAAAAAATGAAGCATAAGGGTTGGATTAAATCCCAAAGCTAAAGAATAAGCCTGAAAAATAATATTTTAACCATCACATGCATAGACTGGATTAGGCTAGCAGTTGGACTATTGGATTGGATCACGGAGGTCCAGATTCAATTCCTATTGAAACTGATTTGGGGGACCTCCCCGCACAGGGTCACTATAAAGATAAGATGGGGTTCCCCCCCCCAATGGAATAATTATACAAATGAATTTTGACCTGGGGAATTCATCAAGGCATATTACCATAGTCAAGAGAAACATGTTAATATCCAAATAATTTGTTATTTGATTGTAATATATAGCAATGTATGATATACTTTGGTGTACAGTATGTTGCAGCATTAGATATATTCTGACTTTATGGTGCTTGGCTTGTGATTTTTTTCCCCAACCTTTTGTGTTTTATTGTTTGTATTTTGAATTCCTGGCAAATAGATGGGGAAGAAATGGAGGTAGTGACAGATTTTATTTTCCTGGGCTCCGAGATCACAGCAGACGGGGACTGTAGCCAAGAAATTAAAAAACACTTGCTCCTGGGGAGGAAAGCTATGGCAAATCTAGACAGCATACTAAAAAGCAGAGACATCACCCTGCCAGCAAAAGTTGGCTCTGGTTTTTCCAGTTGCAATGTATGGCTGTGAAAGTTGGACCATAAGAAAGGCTGAGCGCGAAAGAATTGAGGCCTTTGAACTATGGTGCTGGAGAAGACTCCTGAAAGTCCCTTGGACTGCAAGGCAATCAAACCGGTCGATCCTAGAGGAGATCAACCCTGATTGCTCTTCAGAAGGCCAGATCCTAAAGATGAAACTCAAATACTTTGGCCACCAAATGAGAAGGAAGGACTCACTGGGGAAGAGCCTAACGCGGGGAACTATTGAGGGCAAAAGAAGAAGGGGACGACAGAGAATGAGGTGGCTGGATGGAGTCACTGAAGCAGTCAACGTGAGATTAAATGGACTCCAGAGGATGGTAGAGGACTGGAAGGCCTGGAGGAATATTGTGCATGGGGTCGCGATGGGTCGGACACGACTTTGCGACTAACAACAAAATAACAAATTTTGAATTTGGGTGCTTTGTATCTTGTACCCAGTGAGAATTTTAAGTTCACCACTTCTAATGAGGAGCAGATTGAAAAAGACTGGCTTATACATAGTTTTGACCAAATCAAGACTCCAACTGACCAGAGACCATTCGTAGCTATCTTCTGATGCTGAACTCTCCGAGACACAAGTAGAAGTTCACTCCTTTATCTACAATCACACCAAGGTGATTATGGTGAGCACAGAAATAAAGCTGGCCATTCCTCAGGAGTAATAGAGAGTTCCAGCCAGGACATAAAATACCATGATGTAGTGTGGTAGATACGAGATTGTGACACCAACCACAACTCTGCATGGCATCCTATTGATTCCTGCATTTATTTTATTTTTATTTATTTTATGCAATTTATATGCCGCCCTATCTCCGAGGACTCAGGGCGGCTCACAACAGTAAAATGCATAATTCCTTATTAAAATGATATATAATTAAAACTCAATTTAAAACAGTTTAAAATTCATTAAACTCCCTCCCCCATCAGTCCAGACTATGGAACAACCAGGTCTTCACCTCATGGCGGAACGAGCGAAGGTCAAGGGCCATCCGGAGCTCCAACGGAAGTTGGTTCCAGAGGGTGGGTGCACCCACAGAGAAAACTCTCCCCCTGGGGGTTGCCAGCTGACACTGTCTGGCCGACGGCACCCTGAGGAGGCCCTGTCTGTGGGAACACACCGGGCGATTGGGGATTGTCGCTGGCTGCAGGGGGTCCGACAGATATCCCGGGCCTAGGCCATGAAGGGCTTTATAGGTGATAACCAGAACCTTGAACCTCACCCGAAGGGCAACCGGTAACCAATCCAAGCCGCGCAGGAGGGGTGTAACATGGGAGTGTTGGGATGCTCCCATCACAACCTGCGTGGTCGCATTCTGCACTAGCTGAAGCCTTCAAGTGGTCTTCAAGGACAGCCCTAGGTAGAGAGTGTTGCAGTAGTCAAGACGGGAGGTGACCAGTGCATGAGTAATGGTGTGTAGGGCATCTTGGTCCAAGTAAGGGCGCAACTGTCGCAGAAGGCAAACCTGGGCAAATGCCCCCCTGGTCACAGTCATCACATGGTCTTCCAGAGACAACCGTGAATCCAGGAGGACACCTAAGTTGCAGGCCCTATCCACAGGGGGTAATACCTCACCCCCGATGGTCAGTGATGGAACATCTTGATCGGAACAAGATGCCGGTACCCACAGCCACTTGGTCTTGGCAGGGTTGAGTCGAAACCTGTTCCTCCCCATCCAGGTCTGTACCGCTTCCAGGCAATGGGACATCACGTCGAGGGCATCACTGGGTGGATATAAAAAGCTGGGTATCATCAGCGTACTGATGATACCGCACCCCAAAACCACAGATGATCTTCCCAAGCGGCTTCATATAGATGTTGAACAGGAGAGGTGAGAGGACCGACCCCTGGGGCATCCCACAAACAAGGGGCCTCATAGCCGACCTCTGCCCCCCTGCCAACACCGCTTGCGTACGGCCCGAGAGACAGGAGGAGAACCACCGTAGAACAGTGTCTCCCACTCCCAACCCCTCGAGCCGTCGCAGCAAGATACCGTGGTCGATGGTATCAAATGTCGCCGAAAGATCCAAGAGGACCAGAACAGAGGAATATCCCCTGTCCCGAGCCCTCCAAAGATCATCCACCAGTGCGACCAATGCCATCTCCGTGCTGTACCCCGGCCTGAAACCCAATTGGCATGCACTTTAATTAATGTCCTTTCTGTCTAACTAACAACAGCACTCTTCCTTTGCTATTTTGGAACAATTTAAAATTCATTTTATGCAAAGTGTCCCCATATCAGCATTCAAGTAATTTCCTGTCACAACTGTAGCGCCCCAGAATGTTAAATTTTGAAAGGAAAATAAGAAATGAATCATCATTCTAACACACCTGCTTATGAATCCATGAATTGAAACACACTGTTTCCCTTGTGGGGTTGGGCAGTGTATAAATACAGGTAGTCCTCGACTTGCAACAGTTCATTTAGTGACCGTTCAAAGTTACAGCATCACTGAAAAAAGTGACTTACGACCGCTTTTCACACTTACAACCATTGCAGCATCCCCATGCTTCACATGATCAAAATTCAGACGTGCGGCAACTGACTCCTATTTATGACGGTTACAATGTCCTGGGGTCATGTGATCCCACCTTTTGCGACCTTCCGACAAGCAAAGTCAACAGGGAAACCCGATTCACTTAACAACGGGGTTACGAATTTACCAACCGCAGTGATTCACTTAACAACTATGGCATGAATAGTCGTAAAATGGAGCAAAACTCACTTAACAAATGCTTTACTTAGCGACAAAAATGTAAGGCTCAATTGTGGTCGGACGTTGAACGATGCAATAAACTAACAAACCAATAATTGCTAGGCTGCAACAACAGAGGAACAGCATCAAGATCACAGGAAGTGATAATGCCAACCTGTACTGAACTGGTGAGGCCACACTTGAAATACTGCATCCGGTTTTTGTTGCCACAATACAAAAACAAATCAAAACAAAACACTGGGACCCTGGAAAGAGTGCAGAGAAGAGCAACAAAGATAATAAGAGGGTTGGAGGTTAAATTGTATGATGAACAGATAACAGAAACCGAATACAGAATGACAGAGTTGGAAGGGACCTTGTAGGTCATCTAGTCCAACCCCCTGCTCAAGCAGGAGACTCTGCCTACACCATTTCTGACAAGTGGCTGTCCAGTCTCTTCTTGAAAGCTTCCAGTGATGAAGCTCCCACAACTTCCAAAGGCAAAGCTGGTCCATTGGTTGATTGTTCACACTGTCAGAAAATTTCTCCTTATTTCCAGAATCTCTCCTTGGTCAGTTTCCATCCATTATTCCTTGTCTGGCCTTCAAATGCTTTGGAAAATAGCTTGATCCCCTCCTCTCTGTGGCAGCCCCTCAAATATTGGAAGACTGCTATCATGTCACCTCTAGTCCTTCTCTTCACTAGACTAGCCATGCCCAGTTCTTGTAACTGTTCTTCATATGTTTTAGCCTCCAGCCTCCTAATCATCTTGTACTCAAAGAGATGTGTGATATGGCTTCTCCTCAACCTCCTTGAAGAGCTGAGGCCAATCTCTCTCCCTCAAGTGGACCATAGGCAGCTTTGCACCCTCAAAGTCTCTTGCAATTCCTGTGGTTCATCATCTGCTTTCTTTGAAGGTCCAGGACAGGCTGGTTGAATGGAGACTCTGTCAAACCAGCTAGGAGGAAGTGGCTATGTTTAGCCTAATGAAGAGAAGTCTTAAAGGTGACATGATAGCTGCCTTCCAATTCTTGAAGGGTTGTCACAGGGAAGGAGAAGGGTTGATTTATTCTCCAAAACATCTGAGGGCAGGACAAGAAGCTTGTCACTGGAAATTTTCAAGAAAAGATTGGACAACCATTTGTCCGGGTTAGAATAAGGACTCCTGCCTTTGGCTGAGGATTGAACTAGATCCAAGGTCCTTTCCAGCCCCATGATTCTACAAAACAAACAAACAGAACACATGGTTATTGTTTATTGGTTGGAGAGTGCGGGCTCTGCATGAGGCAATCTACGTTGTGATTGGTTGCTGGGTGTAAAAGGGGAGTTTCCCTTTTTCCTGTCTTTTTCTTCTGTGTGTTCTTGTGTGCTCTGTGATTTACTTCATGGTGCAGTGATGTGGCCTGATTATCTTGTTTGGGGTGTGTGTGTGTGTATGTATACACACACACACACACACACACACACACACACACACACACACACACACCAGTGGTGGGTTTCAGCAGGTTCTGACCAATTCTGGAGAACCAGTAGTGGAAATTTTGAGTAGTTCAGAGAACCGTTAGTAAAAATTCTGACTGACCCAGCCCCCATCTATTCTCCGCCTCCCAAGTTCCAGCAGATCGGGAGGAAATGGGGATTTTGCAGTATCCTTTCCCTGCCACGCCCACCAAGCCACACCCACAGAACCAGTAGTAAAATTTTTTGAAACCCACCACTGACACACACATATACATACATACATACATACATGCATGCATGCATACACACACACACACATACTATATATATATATATACACACACACATACATGCATACATACTAGGGGTGGGTTGCACTTACCTTTACTACCAGTTCGCAGTGGGAGTGCATGCACTTCTGCGCATGCGCATATCACCCATGATGACATCGTAGTGGGTGGGCAGAGCCTCCTGCCAGTTTTACTACCGGTTCTTTAGAACTGGACCGAACTGGGAGCAACCTACCATTGATATATATATATATATATATATATTCTTACTTACCTTTCTTACCTTGCTGCCTGGTGAGAGACTTATATAGATATAGATATACATGAGATGTGGGTGTGGCTTACTGATGATGGCTAACAAGCCAGAAATAGATCTATATAAGTCTCTCACCAGGCAGCAAGGGCCTGTTGGCTGCCAGAAAGAAAAAAGCCCAGAACTGAGTGGATGTGACTCCACTGAGCTAGGGCTGCAGAAAAACCTTGGTTACGTAGGAAAAACCTGGCTAAAAGAAAAACACACATAAATCCTACGAAAAGTAAGAAAATAGATATTATACCTTTACAGGGAGGATACATGAGATGTGGGTGTGGCTTACTGATGATGGCTAACGAGCCAGAAATAGATCTATATAAGTCTCTCACCAGGCAGCAAGGGCCTGCTGGCTGCCAGAAAGAAAAAAGCTCAGAACCGAGTGGATGTGACTCCACTGAGCTAGGGCTGCAGAAAAACCTGGCTAAAAGAAACACACAGACATACACATACACACACACACACACACGTGTGTGTGTGTGTATGTGTATAAATATATATGTGTATGTGTGTGCACGCATATACATACATATATGTGTGTGTATGCATACATATACATACATACGTTCATGTCAGCATCTCTGACTTCATTTGGACACCAGCTGCACCATTCCCTGACATAAAAGCAGTGGCATCTTTAGGTTTTAGCAATTATATTTGAAATTAAATCCATTGCAATGATTTGGCAATTCCTATCATATACAGTTTGTGGCCATAAGATGGAGCAGAATGGACCATCAGAAAGGTGGCCAAGGAAACAAACAAGATTTTTTTTAAAAAAAATACCGAAAATCTTGGACTTTTTGTTTAAAGAAGAAAAGACTGAATTGATAATTTATGGGTTTGGGGATTAAAAAAAAGAGGGAGGGGGAAAGAATAAGATTGCAACTGCTCAGTAACCTTTCTAGTTTCTATCTTTTTCTTATATTTCCTTTCATTCAGAAATTAAACAAATTATGTATTAAAGGAATTCCCTATTCAGAAATTCTAATAAAAGTGAAATAAAAAAGAAAGGCTACGTATTTGCTGTCACTTTTTATTTAGGGAAATAATTTTGTTCCCCCTCCTCCTCCGTTCTCCACCAAAGCTTCACAATGTGTAGGAGTTCGGAAAGGGTGCTCAGGAAGGAAATTATGGTATAATTTCTGGTATGTGGATTTAATTCCCAGAATTCCCTAGCAACTAATTATATTATATTATATTATATTATATTATATTATATTATATTATATTATGTTATGTTATGTTATGTTGTGTTGTGTTGTGTTGTGTTGTGTTGTGTTGTGTTGTGTTGTGTTGTGTTGTGTTGTGTTGTGTTGTGTTGTGTTGTGTTGTGTTGTGTTGTGTTGTGTGTGTTACGTTACATTACATTATTACTTTATTAAAACCTCATAATGTGCTACTTTTATTATAGAGCTATTGTAACAGAATTATGTAAGTCTGAATACACTTTCCTCCTTCCTCTCTTTATCTTCATAAGAATTAGGAAGAGTGTTGTTTGACACACTGTCTCAGGACACAGTTCTGGATTGGACTCTGATTTCTTTTATCTGACTTGATTGTGGCTCTTCCTCCTGTTCCTCAAGGCTATTCCTAACAAACAGGAAGCAGCAGGTGAAGCTAAGCAGAATCACATCAGATACCTGTACAATTAGCACAGCCCCCCCCCCCAAGGCTGTGTGTTCTCCCCACTTCTCTTCTCTCTGTATACCAATGACTGCATGTCTAACTACCACCTGCCTTCCATTGAGGACCTGTATACTGCACGAGTCAAAAAGAGGGCTGTGAAAATATTTACAGACTCCTCACATACTGGACATAAACAGTTTCAACTCCTACCCTCAAAATGACGCTATAGAGCACTGCACACCAGAACAACTAGACACAAGAACAGTTTTTTCCCGAACGCCATCACTCTGCTAAACAAATAATTCCCTCAACACTGTCAAACTATTTACTAAATCTTGCACTACTATTAATCTTCTCATCGTCCCTATCACCCATCTCCTCCCACTAATGACTGTATGACTGTAACTTCGTTGCTTGTATCCTTACGATTTATATTGACTGTTTCCTAATATGATTTGATTGCTTATTTGTACCCTATGACTATCATTAAATGTTGTACCTTATGATTTTTGATGAATGTATCTTTTCTTTTATGTACACTGAGAGCATAGGCAGCAAGACAAATTCCTTGTGTGTCCAATCACATTTGGCTACTAAAAAATTCTATTCTATTCTATTCTATTCTATTCTATTCTATTCTATTCTATTCTATTCTATTCTATTCTATTCTATTCTATTCTATTCTATTCTATTGTGGCCATTATACATATAGCATTGGTGGCTACGATAAAGCCCATAAAGTATACAATATAGAACAGAAGAAGAAAAGCTAGAAATTCAAATTAAAATGAACATGAAGTAGAGCAAAACTTCATGTTATCCCTTTGAACAAAGATTATTAAAGTGTTTTGCTTTCCACATTCAGTAATGACCAGCTCTGGGGACTTATCCTGCCTATATAACTTGGATAGCCATTTGCTTGCTAGTTATTACTTGATTGATTACTTGCCAGCAAATCATTGTCAGATCTTGGCAACCGCATAGATTTTCTCCACTAGCAGCTGCTAAATATATACATCTGAGCCTTGAAAAGCTATAAATGGCTAATTTCTGCATATTAATTTCCACATTTTCCCTCCAGCGATCAGAATCGTGCAAGACATAGTATTCGATGTGACATCCTAAAAAAAAAAACACAAAAAAATGAACAAGCCTTGATGGCTTTGAACTTTGTGTTGGAGAAGACTCCTGAGAATTCCATGGACAGCCCAGGAAACTGATGGATCATCAAACAAATCAACCCAGTGTTCTCCCTCAAGACACAAATTATCCTACTTCAGACATATTATGCGAAGACCAGCTCTCTGGAGAAGGCACTGGGGAAGGCTGGGGATGATGGAATAACAGAGAAGAAAAGGACAACCACAGCAAGATGGACGGCCTCAGCTACAGTGGCAATGGGGCAGGGGTGGGTTCTAATTTTTTTTTACTACCGGTTCTGTGGGCATGGCTTATTTTGTGGGCGTGGCTTGATGGTCATGTGACAATTCTTTAGGATTTAGCAGAGGTACTGGACTGCTTGCAGAGCTGTACCGGTCTACCCATTTATTTTTGCAGGCACTGGTCTGCTCATGTATTTTTGCAGGCACTGATCTACCCATTTATTTTTGCAGGCACCGGTCTACTCATTTGTTTTTGGAGGCACTGGTCTACCACCAAACTGCCTTTTACCACTGATCAGCTGTAGGGAGGCCCTTTGAAGCCCTGTGGCAAGAGTTTAAACAGTTTTTTTCCTTATAGCCCATCAGGAGGCAGCAATAGATTAGGGGTGGGGCCAAATAAAAGGTAAGAATAATGCCGGGGGTGGGGTGGGAGGGCGGGAGGGCAGAACCGGTTCAGTGATATCATATTGTCACCACTACCGGCTCGGCAGAATCAGGCCGAACTGGGAGGAACCCACCACTGCAATGGGGGCATCATTGGAAGCATTGACTTTGGATAGAAGTGTAATTCTATTTATTTGAACAATTTTTCATGACACTCAGTCCTAAATGGTCCTACAAAAATACACATTACCAGATGTGGTAATAAAGTTTATGTCAGGCCTGGAAGCCATCTTTTGCATTGGCCCTTCAGGCCTGCCACAATTACTACTGTGGGAAACTGGGAGGGGGGATTGTATGGCGTAGGGGAGATATCTAGCCATAATAACATTCTTTTCTCTGAGAGTCAAGGACATTTTGCCCTGCACCTGGAGGGGTGTGACTGGGAGGCATCTTCAGTTGGAACGGTGCTTTGATTGGGCCATGTGATGGACATGTGGGTGCTGGGCAGGGTCTTGGACTTTTCTATGGGTGGGGAAAACCTGGAAACTTTCAGATTTGGGTTTTCCCAGATGTGCCAATATGACATCTCTAATAAAATGGAACTTTGAGGAACTTCTAGCCTCGGAGTCTTCTTTTGTTGGGGGTGTTACTTGGAACCCTGACAATCTAACGCTCTAGTCAAATCCAACATAGCCATTAAGGACCTCAATTGATTTTTTAAATCTCTAAGAAATAGAAATTAGAAAATAATAGAAAACAGAAAATAGAACAGAACAGAACAGAACAGAACAGAACAGAACAGAACAGAACAGAATAACAGAGTTGGAAGGGACCTTGGAGGTCTTCTAATCCAACCCCCTGCTTAGGCCGGAAATCAGTGGTGGGTTGCTACCAGTTCGCCCCAGATCGGGCGAACCGGTAGCGGCGATGGTGGGAGGCTCTGCCCACCTGCCCAGACACTTCTGCACATGCGCAGTGTCACGCAAACGCACACGAGCGAACTGGTAGCAAACTAAATTGAAACCCACTACTGCCGGAAACCCTATACCCGTGATGATGAACCAATGGCATATGTGCCAGAGGTGGCACACAGCACCCTCTCTGTGGGCACGTGAGCCGTCGCCTCAGTTCAGCTCCGCCACGCATGTGTGTGTGCCTCCCACTGGCCAGCTGGTCTTTGGGTCTTTGCCTCGCATGCATGGAGGGGGGGCACACAAGCATGTGAGAGGGGCAGGGCATATACAGTGTGTGTGCATGCACAGGGGGACAGGGTGCATGCATGGGGGCTGCATGAGCATTGCATTTGGGAGGTTTGGGCATGCATGCATTCGTGCACACACACACTTTGGGCACTCGGTCAGGAAAAGGTTAGTCATCACTGCCCCATACAGAAATACAAAAAGTCCTTGACTTATGACCACAAGGTTGACTCAGCCTTCCATCCTTCCGAGGTGAGTAAAACGAGGACCCAGATTGTTGGGGGCAATATGCTATTTAGTGTACTGTCTTTGGTGTAAGCCGCCCAGAGTCCTCGGAGAGTGGGCGGCATAGAAATATGACTAATAAAATAAATAAATAAATAAAATAAATTGAGCCCAAAATTTCTGTTACTAAGAGAGAGACAGTTATGAAGTGAATTTTGCCCCATTTCATGACCTTTCTCGTCACAGTTGTTAAGTGAATCACTGCAGTTGTTGAATCAGTGACACAAAGGGCTTCCCCATTGACTTTGCTCGTCAGAAGTTCGCAAAAGGTGATCCCATGACCCTGGGACACTGCAACCATCATCCATTCATGCCAGTTGCCAAGCATCATGTGATCACGGGGATGCTGCAATGGTCATGTAAAAAACGGTAGTAAATCACTTTTGTCTGTACCGTTGTAGCTTTGGACAGTTACTAAATGAAAGGTTGTAAATAATAAAATCTAACCCTCCAATCAAATCCTAGATAGGAACCTAGACAACAACGCAACATTGAGAAAGGCCTGGATAAAAATAGAAAAGTAGGTAAGTTATAAGAAGGAGGAGGGAAGTTTCTTATTACAGTAAGGCCTTTTGAAATACTGTGATTAAGGTTATTTAGACTTAATAGCCAACAAATCAAAAGACTCAAGGAACCGTATGGAGTTTTTAAAAACTCTGAAGAAATACTCAGTACAGAAATACTAGGACTGTGATGGCGAACCTATGGTATGCATGCCACAGGTGGCACGCGTAGTCATATCAGTGGGTACGCCAGTTCAGCTCTGGTGTGCATGCGCACGCCGACCAGCTGATTTTCGGACCTTCTGAGCCCATCAGAAGTAGAGAAACAGGCTGTTTCCTGCCTCCGGAGGGCCTGGGGGTGGGTGGGGAAGGCTGTTTTCACCCTCCCCAGATGCATAGAGAGGAGCTGGAGCCAGGTGAGAAAGAAAAACGGGCCTAGTGGGCCATCGCGTGCCAGGAGCAGTGTGGGGGAGGGGGGAGTTGCACATGCATGCGCAGGAAGGGGCATATAGAATTATGGGTGTGGGCACACACACGTGAACCTCCCCCGCCCCCCTCCTGGCACGTGATGGCAGAAAGGTTAGCCATCACTGTGCTAGGACATAGAGGGAACTATCACCATCAGTCAAGAGGATTCATAAGTTTGTTTGAAAAGCTAGACTGAGGTCAAATGAAGTACAGTAGGATTGCAAAGAGCAAGGGCAGCAGTAGGGAAGGCACATCGGCCAATTGCCACAAGATGGCACTTGTGTAGCTAATAGGACATCATACGCTTTTGCCCTGCCAGATTTCATAGGACAGGGAAGCAATGCAGTTTGTATCAGTTCTTCAAAGTTCTTCAAAGTAGATCAGACTAGGAAACCTATGTCCTGTAGGTCAGTAATGTCTATGTCTATGTCTATGTCTATGTCTATGTCTACGTCTACGTCTACGTCTACGTCTACGTCTATGTCTATGTCTACGTCTACGTCTACGTCTATATATTTTTGGGACGCGGTGGCTCCGTAGCTAAGATCCTGAGCTGGCCGATCGAAAAGTCAGCAGTTCAGCAGTTCGAATCCCTAGTGCTGCGCAATGAGGTGAGCTCCTGTTACTTGTCCCAGCTTCTGCCAACCTAGCAGTTCGAAAGCACATAAAAAATGCAAGTAGAAAAATAGGGACCACCTTTGGTGGGAAGGTAACAGCGTTCCGTGAACCTTTGGTGTTTAGTCATGCCGGCTACATGACTACAGAGACGTCTTTGGACAGCGCTGGCTCTTCGGCTTTGAAATGGAGATGAGCACCGCCCCCTAGAGTCAGGAACGACTAGCACATATATGCGCTATACCTTTACTATTTGTATTTGTATTTGTATTTGTATTTGTATTTGTATTTGTATTTGTATTTGTATTTGTATTTGTATTTGTATTTGTATCCCGCCTTTATTCTTTTTTTTATAAATCCCTTAAGGCGGCGAACATATCTAATACTCCTTCTTCCTACTATTTTCCCCACAAACACCACTCTGTGAGGTGAGTTAGATTGAAAGAGAAAGGAGTGGCTCAGAGTTACCCAGCTGGCTTTCGTAGCTAAAGTGGGATTAGAACTCACAGTTTCTATAGTGACAGAATCTTGCAAGTTTGAGTATGCTTCTCCCATCCCTTCCTTTTAGCAACAGCAACACCACATAGACTTATATACCGCTTCATAGTGCTTTACACCACTCTCTAAGTGGTTTACAGAGTCAGCATATTGTCCCCAACAATCTGGGTCCTTATTTTACTGACCTCGGAAGGATGGAAGGCTGAGTCAACCTTGAGCTGGTCAGGATTGAACTCCAGGATGTGGGCAGAGTTAGCCTGCAATACTGCATTCTAACCACTGTGCCACTGGGGCTCCTTCATCAGAACTAGGAAGGGGCTTCTCTGAAATGCTTACTCACATTAAATTCTTACCCAGGACTCAGATCCCTGATCCCTGATCACTGCCTTGTTAGTGGCTCTTTCTTCCTGTCCTCTTCAGCTTGAAGGAGAGATGTGGTAAGGCCTGTGTCAGTGGCAATTCATGCAGCTGTATTTTGAACCAGGGAAAGTTTCTGAGTGATCTTCAAAGGCCTGCCCATTACACTAGTCCAAAAGAACATGGACAGGCTCCACTACATTTAAAAAAAATGGAATGACTGTTAGTATTAAACTTATTTTGTGGCCGGATTTGCAAAAACTGCTACATTTAAGACCTAAAAATAAACAATCATCAGAACTTCAGAAGCCCCACTGGATCTGGTCTGAGGCCTGTCTAATCCAGCATTCTCCACCACACAGTAGCCAGTCAAGAGTCCTTGGGAAGCTCAGAGATGTAGTAAGGAGAGCTGTAGCTGTCCTTTGTTTTCACTTTCCAATAATTTAAGGTGTTAAAAGGAAGCTAGAGAGTCAGTATGAGAGGCAGATGCAGAAAAAGGAAGCAAGAAAAATATGCGGATGTCCGGTGTGTCTTACTAGCGTTGATGTCATATTAGCTGTTTGCCAACCAATGGAGTTCCCCACTATTCACAAATCAAGATATTGCCCCCAGGCCTTGTCAAAATAAACACTCACACACTGAGTTCTACCTGTGGTAGAATAGAATAGAATAGAATAGAATAGAATAGAATAGAATAGAATAGAATAGAATAGAATAGAATAGAATAGAGTAGAGTAGAGTAGGGTAGGGTAGGGTAGGGTAGGGTAGGGTAGGGTAGGGTAGGGTAGGGTAGGGTAGGTTAGGGTAGGGTAGGGTAGGGTAGAATGGAATGGAATGGAATGGAATGGAATGGAATAGAATAGAATAGAATAGAATAGAATAGAATAGAATAGAATAGAATAGAATAGAATAGGGTAGGGTAGGGTAGGGTAGGGTAGGGTAGGGTAGGGTAGGGTAGGGTAGGGTAGGGTAGGTTAGGGTAGGGTAGGGTAGGGTAGAATGGAATGGAATGGAATGGAATGGAATAGAATAGAATAGAATAGAATAGAATAGAATAGAATAGAATAGAATAGAATAGGGTAGGGTAGGGTAGGGTAGGGTAGGGTAGGGTAGGGTAGGGTAGGGTAGGTTAGGGTAGGGTAGGGTAGGGTAGAATGGAATGGAATGGAATGGAATGGAATGGAATAGAATAGAATAGAATAGAATAGAATAGAATAGAATAGAATAGAATAGAGTAGAGTAGGGTAGGGTAGGGTAGGGTAGGGTAGGGTAGGGTAGGGTAGGGTAGGGTAGGGTAGGGTAGGGTAGAGTGGAATGGAATAGAATAGGCTAGAATAGAATAGAATAGAATAGAATAGAATAGAATAGAATAGAATAGAATAGAATAGAATAGAATAGAATAGGAATGAATGGAATGGAATGGAATGGAATTCTTTATTGGACAAGTGTGATTGGACACACAAGGAATTTGTCTCTGGTGCATAATATTGTTGCAGGTTTGAACTGAACAGGAATCTTTGTGAATGGGTGAGCTCCTGAACATAAGCAGAGCGCTAAGAGAATACTGAGAAATGAAGTTGCAGAATGCTCCACTGAAAAACAAAAACAAAATGTTTATAATCTAGACATTTTTCATTTAGACAAGTGTTTTTTAAAGTGCGGTCTGAGACTCCCTGGATGTCCCACAAGACCCTCTTAGAGGTCCACAAAATCAAAATTATTTGTCAGGTATTGAAGATACTTGCAAAAAATTAAATCAATGTCATGCATTATTATCAATACAGGGTTTTCTTCCCAAAGTATTTATTTTATTTATGTTAATATCTAATGAGTTTAATATTGCTTCTTACACAATTCAATAAATATTCTAGAAATGCATCAAGTTTAATTTTTAATACGATAACATGGATAAATATATTCCATACAAGCAAAAAGCTCTTTCAGGACCCATAATTTTTAAAAGTGGGAAGAAGTCTTAAAAAACTTTTAAGAAACACTGATAGAGTGTTATTCAGTATTACCAGTCAGTAGTGATTACTGTTGAAATAAAAAAAACTATATTTATTAGTTTTTATTACTATATTATAGAAACTCTAGAAAGAATGCAGAGAAGAGCAACAAAGATGATCAAGGGACTGGAGGCTAAAACATATGATGAACAGTTGCAGGAACTGGGTACGTCTAGATTAATGAAAAGAAGGACTAGGGGAGACATGATAGCAGTGTGCCAATATCTCAGGGGCTGCCACAAAGAAGAGGGAATCAAGCTATTCTCCAAAGCACCTGAGGGTAAGACAAGAAGCAATGGGTGGAAACTAATCAAGGAGAGAAGCAACCTAGAACTAAGGAGAAATTTCCTGACAGAACAATTAATTGGTGCAACAACTTGCCTCCAGAAGTTGTGAATGCTCCAACACTGGAAGTTTTAAAGAAGATGTTGGATAACCATTTGTTTGAAGTGGTGTAGGATTTCCTGCCTAAGTAGGAGGTTGGACTAGAAGACCTCCAAGGTCCCTTCCATCTCTGTTATTCTATATTCTATATTATGAAATACATGAGGACAGAAATGCCTGACTTGACCAAACCAATCCTTAATCAGAGAGATTTAGGATGATGGCAGCTGACTCAAATCTATCATGCTAAAGGCGAAGTTCAAGCTGAGTTTTTATTGTGTGTGTTCTTTTAAAAGCTGTTTCATAATATTAGTAAAATCCAGAAGTATTCATAAAATTCCTTCTTCCCCAAAGCAATGTAAAGTAAGTTGCATCATTACTATGACTCTTAGTATCTTCTCATTTTAAAATCCATTTGCAAAACAGATTCTCCAGAGGTGTTGAAACTATAATATCTAGATTAGTGTTTCTCAAACTCGGCAACTTTAAGATGTATGGACTTCAACTCCCAGAATTCCCCAGCCAGCCATGCTGAATTGAAGTCCACACATCTTAAAGGTTGTTAGTCTGAGAAACACTGATCTCAGAGTTTCCAGAAAGCAGATGCTCTCTTGCATTCGATGCTGCAATAAATGGTGAGGTTGAGCAATGCCTTGGGTTCAATTCTAAATAACACTTCAAGTGAATTCTAAATAACGCTCCCAAGTGCATAGAATTATGTTATATGATTCGATGTAGCAAGATATATAACATTACAATACATGGAAAATGTAGAGCCAAGGTGGCGCAGAGCTGAGGTGGTGCAGTGGTTAGAGTGCAGTATAGCAGCCTACTTCTGTTGATCACCAGCTGCCAGCAGTTTGGCAGATCGAATCTCACCAGGCTCAAGGTTGACTCAGCCTTCCATCCTTCCAAGATGGGTAAAATGAGGACCCAGATTGTTGGGGGCAATATGCTGACTCTGTACACTGCTTAGAGAGGGCTGTAAAAGCACTATGAAGTGGTATATAAGTCTAAGTGCTATTGCTAAGTGCTATTGCTACAGGGAGGGGTGGACAAATTTTGAAGGTAAGTTGTCCCGGAGGTGGAGACCATCACTGAAAGAGTTTAAGCAGAGGGATCCTGAAGATGACATTCTTTTAAGTTTGGGGTCAACCAAACCAGGATTTCCAGGCTGGGAAATTCAACCTGGCAAGGAGAGAGATATCCTGATCCTGAAATGATGTGTGGGAAAGGCCTTGGGAGACAGGATGAAGAGATGTTGACTGGGAAACAGTTAGATAAGAGATAGCATAGGCTGCAGCTGCATACTGGGTGGGTCAAAAGTCTGAAAAGGGCCCTTTCCTATTTTTGGGGGCTGTAAAGGAGATGGGGGGGTGATAGCCAACTCTGACCCTAGGTTCTTCCTCAGTTTACCTTTTCCAATAAGCAACCGAGCCAGAAGATTATTCAAAAGCAATTTATTATAGTACTCTGATAAAGTGGGATCTCCCTATGAAAAGGGGGAACCCCGAGACCTATCTTACATTCCCTTTTATAGTTAAGACATCAAAGAAAATGCAAGAGAAAAGGCCAGTTACATGTAGTCAAACATGTTACATATTTGCAACCCATCATTCCTCACATGTTCATTAAAATGAAGTGACATGACAGAAGGGGTATAAATTTCAGGATGTTAATAAGCAAAAAGTTGTCTGGAGTTCACGAGACAAACAAGATGCCAATTAGTGTCAACAAGCTCTCTCTCTTATCAGGAGATATTGTCCAGACAAGCTATCAATCAGTTCATACATCAATAGCAGAAGTGGTGTTCAGCCAGTTCAGACCAGTTCAGGCAAACCGGTAACAGCAATTTTAACTGGTTCGTCGAAATGATAAATACCACCTCTGGCTGGCCCCGGCCCACCTGCCTGCCCCCGCCTGCTCACCGGAGCAGAGCAGCAGGCAATGGAGTGCCCATGCATGGCCAGCGCAAAGAACAGGGTGGCAACAGTGGCGACGGGACTGACTGAAGCTCTTTTTCAGCGTGTTGGAGAAGCGGAGACCGGTAGTTTTCGGCACAAGAAGCCTGCAGCCAGCCACCACTGCCGGCTCGGTTCCATCTGGCAAAGAGGCGGCTGGGAGGCTTCTCGCACCGAAAAAAAGATGCGGCAGCTGCAGGCATCTTGCAACAAGGGGTGTGTGTGAACAAATGCGCGTCGGCAGGGAGTCCAGTGGTGACGGCTTAGACCTGGCTTACCTTCCCTGGCAGCCAGCTGCAGGAGAAAGGTAAGGTTGCAGGACGCGGTCGTGGGGGAGGAAGCAGAGAGATTGAATAAGGGCTGGGGCCTCTAAAGGAGAAGAAATGGGGCGATTCGTGGCGAAGGGAGAGCAGGTGGCATGCAGGAGGCCTTTGACAGATTCTGAGTTTAGCCACCTCAGATCCTGGGTAGAAAATAGGTAGAAAGACTGCAATAGCTGTAAATTCAAATTTTTTTCTTATTGAGTTCTGTGGGCGTGGCTTGGTGGGGTCATGTGACTGAGTGCGCATGGCCAACATGATGTCACTCACAGCAAGATACCACCCCACCAAGCCATGCCCACCAAGCCACACCCGCAGAACTTGATAAGAAAAAAAAATTGAATCCCACCACTGACCAATAGGATAAAAGTTTCTCCTCCATTCCAGTCTGCAATGGCCCGATAAACTCTTATCACCATTTTCAAATGGATGTCTCTCTTTTTTCAAAGCGAGAAAAATAAGTCAAGTTAAAATACAAAGTAATTATGTTAGTGAAGAACATTACAAAATCCATGTCATGTCCATACCCCACCCTCTCCCTGGGCAGAGATTGGCACTGTCAGACTTGCAAGATTCAGCTTTACAGTAAAGCAGGATTAGCTCATCTAAATCGTGTTTTTAATCTGGTCTACCTCCTAAGACTACCTAATCACAAAGGTCTCTAAAGGAGATAACTCACCCCTTGAATTGCACCCAGAAGCTGACTTGCAGGAATAAGAATGTTCTAAAAAATTGGGAATAACATGAAATTGAGAGGAAAGATCTTCCTGATGATTGACAGGTCCCTTGAAGGGTCCCACCCACAGAGAAGCTGCCCTTCTGTTCCCTTCTCCTTTCTCATGCTTGTTGACAACATTTGTGGTTTCTCTTTCCCCTCCAGCTTCCCCAGTTCCTCATTACAACTGTCCAAAGCTGTGCCTTGTCTCTATTCCAGCCTTTACCCACCAATGAAGCCCTTTCTCTTCTTAATTCCAGCCGCCGTGGCTGCTGTCACCCTGGCAGGGACAACTGTGTGGCCTCTCCAAGGTAAGCTTTCGGTCCTTCGGGAAGGCCTCTTCAGCCCAGCCCTGTCCAGGTTGAAGGTAGCTTCAGGCTGATACAGCTGGGTGGCATTACAGATGGGGACCATATTTTAATTTGGAAAATTAAAGGATGAACCAGTTTGATCTAGTGGTTAAGGCACCGCTAAATCCAGTAAATAATTGAATGTTGCATGGCACCCAGAGTTGCTCTTTCGGCGATGGGCAGCCATATAAATGTGGCAAACAAATATATCTTGTCTTGTCTTGTGTCAGAAATGCAGGAACTAGAAAAGGGGAATAGGGATGATTAAAGAAAACTATAGGAAAGAAATAAAGTACTAAATATTACACATAGTCACTGCAGCCAGATTGGCGTTCGCCCAATATTGGAAAACTGATCAACAGACCAATTGATAATCCAAAAGATCTATAATTGTGCGGAAATGGACAAATTAACGTTTGAAATGAAGGATAAGGTAGACTCAAAAGGTTATATAGCGTGGAATAGGTGGTATAATTGGATAACTCGTAGAAATGAAATGTAAAATTCTGTACGAAAATAATAATTAACAAATATGCACCGTTAATTAGATAATGGACGTGAGACCAAAGTCATTTTTTAAAATGTATTCTCGTCTATATTAATATATGTATTTTGTATATACATGGTATAACATTTTACTTTTTATATGTTTAATAAAGTTTTGTTTTTTAAATAAAAAAAAAGAAAAAAAAGAAAAGGGGAATAGCAACAGCAATAGCACTTAGACTTATATACCGCTTCACAGTGCTTTACAGCCAGTGGTGAAATCCAATTTTTTTTTACTACTGGTTCTGTGGGCATGGCTTGATGGACGTGGTGTCGCTTGGTGGGCGTGGCAGGGGAAGGATACTGCAAAATCCCTATTCCCTCCCTGCTCCTGGGGAAGGATATTGCAAAATCTCCATTCCCACCTCACTCTGAGACCAGCCAGAGGTGGCATTTGCCGGTTCTCCAAACTACTCAAAATTTCCGCTAACGGTTCTCCAGAACCTGTTAGAACCTGCTGGATTTCACCCCTGTTTACAGCCTTCTCTAAGTGGTTTACAGTGTCAGCATATTGCCCCTATAATCTGGGTCCTCATTTTATTGTCCTTGGAAAGATGGAAGGCAAAGTCAACCTTGAGCGGGTCAGAATGGTTCATTAAATTATTAATTTAATATTTAAAAATGTTAAAAGCTTTGATCAAATATAAAGTTGCAAGGTCTAAATTGCGGTAAGTGAATTGGATCCATGGTTGAGATAGACTGAAAACTCTCTGTTGCTGTGGTTCTTCTGATGCTTGGCCAGAGATTGTGGTTGGCCAAGATGTTCACCTTGGAGAGTGAAAAAAAACATGTGGATTTTGATCGTAGGGTCCAGGCTGCCATCTTGACTGTTTTGGCATCTCCTCCCTTCCCTGGTGCAATGTCTCAGAATTATAGAAAAATTGTGATTTTGGCATTCGGGGCTGGCTTTGTGATGTGAGTGAGTGTGTGTATATGTGTGTGTGTGTGTGTGTGTGTGTGTGTGTGTGTGTGAAGAATGATTAGTTAACATTTTTTATCCTCATAATTTCAGAAATAGTCAATGCTGGAGGTGAGATTCAAATTCCATGCGACCGGAAAAATGTCCAACTCATATGGTACTGGATTCCCCGTTACCCCATCTGTGCAGGCCTAAAAATGGCCCGGATAGAAATCTACCGTGTAATTTCTAACGGGATGCACATTAATGAAAACCTGGAGAGATTTCAAGGGATGATGCTAGAAAAAAATAATGGAAAGTCCGTCCTCACCGTCCCGCTCCAACACATGAATGACTCCGGCACTTTCTATTGTTTCGATGGAAGAAGTAACTCATCCTTTATCTCAGTCGTTGTGAAATCTGGTAATAAAAAATGGGGGCATTTTAGGGCTTCGGGAAGTAGATATTGAATATCCTCCTGGCACCAAATGATGGGTGGAAATAGCAGCAGGCTGTTTGAAAATGGCTCTGACGTCTTCCAGAAGGCCTCCACACATCTGAGTGGTCTAGCCAGGTGTTGGCTTGAAGGAATGTCAGTGTGTGGGCCTTAATACACACCCTGGGTTTGAATGGTCCAAACTCGTAAATTTAGACCAGTACTTTTTAGACTTAGCAACTTTAAGATGTGTGGACTTCATCTCCCAGCTCCTGGGGGTTCGCAGGGATTCTGTGCAGTTTGGAGAACCTCCAAATCCCACTCCTGGTTCGCCCCTCCCACCTGCCCCCACCCAGGAATCCCCACGCGGCCCATTTTGGATGCAGGTAAATGGAGGCTCAGGGGGAATGGAAAATGGGCCTACTGGAAATTTGGGAAGGCCTTTTTCCGGCCTCCAGAGGGCCTCCGGAGCCTGGGGAGGCTGTTTTCGCCCTCCCGAAGGCTCAAATAAAGCCTCTGGAGCCTGGGGAGGGCAAAAACGCCCCACCCGCCGTGGTGCAGGAGGCCATGCCCACCATGGCCACGCCCACCCAGCAACCGGGCAGAGAACCCCTTGCTAAAATTTTTGAAGCCCACCCTTGGATAGATGGATGATAAAGATCTTCAAATATCTAAAAGGCTTTCCTTAGAGGATAGGCCAGATTTGTCCTTTGCTGCTCTGGAAGACCCAGCTAGAATCAGTGAATGGTCTAGTGATTATAGCACCAGAATAGAAACCAGGAGACGGTGGGTTCTAGTCCCACCTTAGATGTGAAAGCCAGCTGGGTGACTTTGGGCCAGTCACTCTCTCTCAGCCGAACTCACCTCACAGGGTTGTTGTTGTGGGGAAAAAAGAAGGACGAAGAAGTATTAGGTATGTTCACTGCCTTGAGTTATTTATAAAAATAATAAAGGCAAGGTAAAAAAAAATCTAAATAAATAAAGTGGAGAAAAAAAAAACTGGGATGAACAAATCCAAATCTAGTGTTTGATTAAAAAAAATGCACAGGTAGGTTCCCATTCACTGGAGGCTTAAACAAAGACAACCTGGCCATTTGTTTGGCATATTGTAGTCATAGATTTTAGTGAGCCAAGTCTAGATGATCTCCAGCACCCCTTCTACCTGTCTTTGACAAGAAAGCAAGGACATGATGACAATGGTTTCATCCCCGGCATCTGATTGACAGAGAGTATATTTTCCAAATCAAGAAGCTTCTATGTAGATATTGATGATACAGATAGTCCTCAACTTATTCATTTAGTGACCATTAGAAGGTATAATACCACTAAAAAATGTGGCAACTGTTTTTTACACTTACAAGTGTTGCAGCATCTCCGTGATCACATGATCAAAATTCAGACACTTGGAAACTGGCATGTATTTATGACAGTTGCACTGTCCCTGGGTCATGTGATCACCTTTTGTGACCTTCCCAGGCAAGCAAAAATCAACGAGGGAAGCCAGATTTGCTTAATGAACAAATGATTCACTTAACAACTATGGCAAGAAAGGTTGTAAAAATGGGGCAAAATTCACTAAACTAGCTCCCTTGCTTAGCAACGAAAAATTTGGACTCCGTTGTGGTCATAACTCAAGGACTACCTGTATAGCAGGGGTGAAATCCATCAGGTTCTGACAGGCTCTGGAGATCCAGTAGCAGACATTTTGAGCAGTTCGGAGAACCGGCAAATACCACCTCTGGCTGGCCCCAGAATGGGGAGGGAATGGGGATTTTGCAATATTCTTCCCCTGGAGTGAGGTGGGAATGGAGATTTTGCAGTATACTTCCCCTGGGAGTGAGGTGGGAATGGAGATTTTGCAGTATCCTTCCCCTGCCACGCCCACCAAGCCACACCACACCCACCAAGCCACATCCACAGAACCGGTAGTAAAAAAATTTGGATTTCCCCACTGCTGTATAGCCATTAGCATATTAAAAAAAATAAAGTCTGCTCGCATTTCTCATTTCTTCAGATGGATTCCTTCATGATTAGATGATGAACCTTTGCCTGTCTGATTCTCCTAAATTTATTTTGATTTGCTGGATAGCCAAGTGCTATACTATAAAGGAGAGAAATTTCCTTCCACTATTCTCCCTTGTACCTCACGTCTCCTTTTAATTGGGAGTATTTCACTAAATGCAGTATGGAATTCTATGTGTAACCAGGTAATAACGGATAACTTAAACCTCTCATTCAGATCCCAGTGTCTCCCAAAAGATATTCCTCACCTCTCCCAAAGACGCTTTTCCAAAAGGCAACTGGACTCCCTTGATTTTTTTTTCTTTGAAAACATTTCACTTCTCATTGAAGAAGCTTCTTCAGTTCTAACTTTTTTTTGGTTAGAACTGAAGAAGCTTCTCGGATAAGAAGCGAGATGTTTTCAAAGGAAAAAAAAAACCAAGGAAGTCCATGTTGCCTTTTGGAAAAGCACGACCTGGATGATTAGGAATCTCCATAAACATCCTTCCCTCTGTAGTTGCAAATCTTTGAAGGAATAACATGTCGGTATTTCTGACAGATAATCGACGTGGGATGACAGTTTCCCCTCCTGAGAAATCCCAAAGAAGCAAACAGCTAGTAAAGCTGACCTGCAATCTTTGTGATGACAACATGAAAGGCCAAACTCACGGAAGCTCTACCATCGCCTGGACTATTAATGGGCAAGAATCTTCTAAGCACATTTTTAAGCCCCTAAGAACTGCAATCTTAGTGGAAGACAGTCCCCCAAATTATGGTCTCTGGAAATGCAGCAATTCCAGATGTCCTACACAATCTGACGGCTACTGCTTCGAAGATGAATTCAGAATTTCAGAGAGAACAGAGATGGAGGAAATGTTCTGGTCTACTCCAGCACCATTCTGTGAGTATAGGAGTTATGCCCTGCCCATATCATAACTACCATCTGCATGGATTATGGTTCAGTTGAAATCAAACAGGTAGGAGCCACCTATAACACAGGGGTGTCAAACTCAATTTCAGTTACTTTTGCCATCTCTGTCATCTCTAGCAGTTTGAAGCTCTGGATCTTTATTATGAAACCCACACACGGGGAGAGTGGGTAGGGATTCCACCACATGACGGAGGCTGCCATCTTAACTTTCTTGAGTGACCTGGAATAACCCCCTTTTCTCCGTTCTATTTTATGCCTCTCCGAAGATAAAGAGAAGAAGTTTATGATCCAAGTCATTGTCGGTTGCGTGATAGGAATTTTCGTTCTCCTATGGATGGGGGTGACTATATTTGTTCTCCGGGAGAAGCTTCCATCACGGAGAACCAGGTAAAGATTTTTTAAAAAGGAAAGAATGTCTCCCTTGAATTCAGTTCAGTTCCTGGTAGCTGTAGGCAGAAATGGGCTGCTGCCAGTTCGGGCGAACCGGTAGTTCCAGCCAGCAGCTGAGCCCGCCTACCCACCCTTGTGCTATCCCGTCCTATATAATCGCTGTTTTTTCAATGCCACGTGCATGTGCGGAAGGCGTGCATCAGGGGTGGGTTCTACTTACCTCCGCTACCGATTTGCAACGGGAGTGCTCGCGTGCTCACTTTGTTCGCGCGTGCACACTTCTGCACATGCACAGATCATTCATAATAACGTCTGGGCGGGTGGGCGGAGCCTCCCACCACTATTACTACCGGTTCGCAAGAACCGGACCAAACCGGGAGTAACCCAGCATGCGTGCACACTCACATTTTCGGTTCTAGGTGAACCAGTTGTAACAGTAACAGAGTTGGAAGGGACCTTGGAGGTCATCAGTCCAACCCCCTGCTCACGCAGGAGACCTATACTAGGGATTCGAACCGCCAAACTGCCAACCTTTCTGATCAACAAGCTCAGCATCTTAGCCACTGAGCCACCTAGCCAGGTTGTTATAGTATGTAATGCCCACCTCTGGATGTAGGGATGTTACTTCCTTGATTTCCATGGTAGTAGGAGGCTGGGCAGAAACAGTTCATGATTGTCTTCTTGGGTGAAATCCTTACAATCTGGCCAACAAAATGACATGGAACCAAAAGAAGAAGACCTCGATGGAGATATGTGAGCTCCATTATCAAAGTGATGAGGAGTGAAAAATACATTAAGTCCACAACAGATAAATCATATTCAGAAGAGAGTCAGATGCCTTCCTAATTCAGTGGCGCATAAGAAGGGGAAGAAGGTACACCACAATCAGATATGTAAGATCCTCTTATTATAACCAATGTCAATAAAATAATTTTAGCCTTCCGGTTGTATTTCCTGGCTCGGTCAACTTAGTAGGTTTTATTTAGCACTTTAAATTGCACCCTGGAACAAATGAAGCTACCTAAATGCAGATGTTGTTTGGGAGAATTGAGTCTCTCTCGCATCAGGATGTGGGCTGTTGCACAGCTGTACTTGCCAGGTGATCTTCAAGGGCAGTCCCATGTAGCATCAGTTATAGTAGTCAGGTACTGAGGCGATGAGGGCTTGAGTGAAGTATTTCTGGTGATCTAGTAGGAACTGGGAATCCAGAAACACTTCCAGATTACAAACAGGTTTCTTTCAGGGGAGCACAGCTCCTTCTGGAGCTAAAATCAGAACCCTCAGGGTTGTTATAATATAAAGCTTAATTCAGGGAGCCAGCTGTTATCCATGAACGGTGTGAATGATTTTTTAATGTTTTTAATGTTTTTAATTTTTCAATGTCTTTTTATAATGATTTTTTAAATGTAGTGTGAGCCACCCTGAGTCTTTGGAGAGGGGCGGCATATAAATTTAATTAATTAAATTAAATTAAATTAAATTTAGATCAGTGTTTCTCAACTTTGACTGTTTTAAGCTGTGTCAACTTCAGTTCCCAGAATCCCCAACCAGGCTGCTGGCTGGAGAATTCTGGGAGTTTATTTATTTATTTATTGGTTCGATTTATATGCCGCCCTTCTCCGGAGACTCAGGGCGGCTTACAATGCATTAAGCAATAGCCTTCATACTTTTTGTATATACCTGCTTAGTAGGGCTTTCGGCCCCCCCTAAGCGATGTTCTTTTTTATACAAAGTCATCTTATTGCCCACATAATCCGGGTCCTCATTTTACCTACCTCGAAAGGATGGAAGGCTGAGTCAACCTTGAGCCTGGTGAGATTTGAACTTGCAGTAATTGCAGGCAGCTGGTGTTACTTTAGTCTGCTGCGCCACCAAGGCTCAGTTGAAATCTTCACAGCTTTAAGTCACCAAAATTATGGCTTTTATCTAAACACTGCTTTAGATAAATAGAATAAACTTTCAGAAAGCTGAGATCATTAGAAAGGGATGGAAGTCTCTAAGTGAGCTATAGATAGAATACCTCAATCAATTTCCCTACAGCAAGGGTGTCAAACTGGAGGCCCATGGGCCAGATGCGTCATGCGCAGGCCACGCTCACCCCAGCTCCGCGAAGGGGAAAAATGTCATGAAACATCACATGAGGGCAACGTGATGCAGTGAGTTTGACACCTGTGCCCTACAGGGAAAATTTTTTTTAATTGTTTGACCAAACCAGGGGTTGGGTTAGATTAGGGGTGTCAAACTCAAGGCCCATAGGCCAGATGCAGCCTGTGGGGTACTTAAATCTGGCCTGCGGGGCCAGGTTGGAAATAACAAAGGAGCAGCCCGTGGTGCCTCTGGCAGCCAAAGCGGGGTGCAGGGGGGCTGTGTGAGGCTCCCCGTTTTGACTGGCAGGGTGCTGCAGGAGGCCGTCCAGGCAGAAAACAGGGTGGGGTGTGTGTGTGAGGCCCCTGTGCCCTGTTTTGGCTGGCAGGGTGCTACAGGAGGCTATCCAGGCTGAAAACGGGGTGTGTGTGTGTGTGTGAGGCCCCCTGTGTCCTGTTTTGGCTGGCAAGGTGCTACAGGAGGCCATCCAGGCAGAAAACAGGGTATGGGTGTGTGTGTGAGGCCTCCTGTGTCCTGTTTTGGCTGGCAGGGTGCTACAGGAGGCCATCCAGGCTGAAAAAGGAGTGCAGGGAGCCTCACATGCCCTCCCCCGTGCCCTGTTTTAGCCAGCAGGGTCCTGCAGCAGGTGTCTGTCCTGTCCCATCCCTTCCCCACCCCCCTGGCCAGCCTGTGGAGGAGAACTACAATGCTGATCCGACCCTTGAAGAAATCCAATTTGACATCCTTGGGTTAGATGATCGTTAAGGTACCTTCAGATTCTAAAATCTTTTGATTTTTCCATATTTTACCCTACATGTTCCAGCAATCATATTAAATATCTGATTTAGCGCAACACTGTGTTTTCCTTGTATGAATTAATCTTATAAACACCAGATATTTAAGAGGCATTTCTCTGTCATCCTTTTAAGCCCCAGTAAAATCGCAAAGGAGCCAAAATCACAAGTGATTCAGAATTCAGTTGGTGAGTACAGTATTTAAACTTCTATTCCCCCCCACTTTTTTCTGATCTGTGACTCGCTTTCTTCCTTCTCCTGCTGCTGCCACTGGAGCCAAGACTGCTGCTCCGCTGGGGTGTGCATGGGCAGCCCCAGGAGGGCAGGCAGATGTAAGGCCGACACTGGCAGTGGGGAAGGGAGACCCACTGTGCTCGGCCAAAGAGCCGTCTCGGGGGAACATGATGAGGCTCGCTCGCCTTTTGGGCCTGCCGTGCTCGGCTTCCACTCACTTGCCTTCCCCTTGGGTCCCGTTGCCTGCATCCAGCCCATGACAGGGGATGCGCTGCTTCCGGGATGGGCCACCTGCCCTCCCGGAGTACTTTCTTCCTTCTCCCGCAGCAGCCGCTGCTCAGACCAGGTATGTGTGAGTGTGTGTGTGTGTGTAAGAGAGAGAGAGAGAGAGAAGAAAGAAAGAGAAAGAAAGAAAGAGGAAGGGAGAGAGAGAGAGAAGAAGAAAGAAAGAAAGAAAGAAAGAAAGAAAGAAAGAAAGAAAGAAAGAAAGAAAGAAAGAAAGAAAGAAAGAAAGAAAGAAAGAGTGATGTCATGTTGGCCACACCTGCCTGGTCACATGACCACCAGGCCACACCCACCAAGCCACGCCCACAGAGCCGGTGGCGAAAATTTTTAGATTTCACCACTGGATGGAAGGCTGAGTCAATCTTGAGCCTGGTGAGATTCGATCTGCCAAACTGCTGGCAGCAGAAGTAGCCTGCAGTACTGCACTCTAACCACTGCGCCATCGCAGCTCATTAAAAGCTGTTGACCAGGTCTTTAACAAATCAGAGTGAGTTGCTGTAGCTTGTTCTATTGCATTTGCTAATATCTTTCAATCCTAGGAATAGAAAAACCCCTCAAGAACCAAGAGAAAGATGTAGAAATGAATGAGGTAAGCTCCTGTTTCTGATTGTTATATTAATTATTGAATAGAGTAATAGGCCACGTTTCCAATACCAGAAACAGTGGTATAAACGCGATGCCCATTCTAGTTTGCTTCTCAAGTGCAAGCCATTATAAATTAAAACCGTTCTACAAGTTAATTTACACATATTTGCATATTAGGCCAGTCTAAGTCTCTCCTTCAGAGGGTAATGGGTGTTTTATGCATCGTACTCTTCGGCTGTTTGTTTCCCAGGCATAAAGTGGCTGCAAATAATGCCAGTTTAAGAAATTGCTTTTCGGATTCTAATCTTTCCTTTGGACTCCCATGTTTCCCTGAAAATAAGACCCTGTCTTATATTTTTTTGAACCCTGAAATAAGTGCTTGGCCTTATTTTCGGGGAGGTCTTATTATTTTGGGGTGAATGGAGCAAGATGGGGCTCCTCTTGCCATCTTACCTGATTTCTGTGTTTAAATATTTATTTTTTTATTTTTTGGGGGGGAGGCTTATTTTAGCGCATGCACTCAAAAGCCCGATTGGGCATATTATCAGGGGATGTCTTATTTTCGGGGAAATAGGGTAGCAACAAGAAGCTTCTTCAGCTCTGACTGGATGGAGGGGAATAGAAAGATCCACCATCCAGTCAGACCAGAAGAAGCTTCTTGGATGAGAAGTGAAACCTCTTCAAAGAAAAACCAGAAAGTCCAGTCGTCTCTTGACTATTAACCTTGAGTTTGCTCAAGTTGGGAAACGGTTAGTGTGAAGAGGGCAGGTTGCCTAGAAAAGCCATCACAGCTCATCAAGATAATCCTTGACTTACACCTGTCTGTTTAGTCACCATTCCAAGTTACAAACGGCACTGGAAAAAATGACTTGTGACTATTTTTCACATGACTGTCGCAACATCCCCATGGTCACATGATCAGAATTTGGGTACTTGTCATCTGGCATGTATTTATGTCCCAAAGTCACGTTTAACTTTCCCAGGTGGTTGCCGACAGGCAAAGTCAATGGGGGAAAAACCAGATTTGCTTAACAATCACATGGTTCGGTTAACTGCAGTGATTTTGGGCTCTTTTGTGATCATAAGTCAAGGACTATTTGTACTTAAAAGAGCTTGTGACAGATGTTCCTTTGCTGCCACCTGGTGGTCTTCTGGATCTTCTGTGTCGCATGAGAAAAATTCATCTTCCTTCCCCTGTCCTAATCACTTTCTATAGAGGGACAATCGAGAGCATCCTGTCATGTTGCATTACAGTCTGGTTTGGAACCATTACTGCTTCAGACCGGAAGGCGGTGCAGAGAGTGGTGAGGACGGCAGAAAAATTCATTGGCAGCTCACTCCCTTCTATCCAGGACATGGCACTTAAGTGATGCCTGAGCATCACTTTCTGCTTTTGAAACATTATGTTTAGCAACAATAAAAAAAAAAAACTTTTGTAATATCATTTCTCTTTCCCTCCCTCTCTCTCTCTTTCCCTCCCCCTCTCTCTTTCCCTCCCTCTCTTTCTCTGTCTCTCTTTCCCTCCCCTTCTCTCAATTTCTCTCTCTCTCTCTCTACCTCTCTCTCCCCCCTGAACTGGTGTTGGGTGGTGGGAATCTGACATCTGTAGGCCAATGAGCCCAGGAGCAGCGCGCTGAAACTCAGCTGGCTGGAGGTGAGGCAGGGCATCCCAACACAGGCAGCTCTGCAGGAAAAGAAACTGGTTTTTTTTTTTTTTTGCCAAGCCGAGCCGACACAGAGGTTGCATTGTGGCTCCACGTCGTAATGGGCTTCAGTAGGAGGAGGGGACCCGTCTCCGCCATTGTGAGGCACGCGAGTGAAAAAGTTCACTCAATCAATTCCAACTTCGCGAGATCTTTTTCTTTCACGAGAAGTTGGAATCGGTGAGTGAAACACGATGCGGAAATGTGATTGGAGCTGGGCTGGGGCGACTGTGCGCGTGCCCACAGAGAGGGCTCTGTGTGTTATGTCTGGCACACGTCACAGGTTCGCCATCACGGCCCTATAGCATTCCAGACAAATAGTTGTCTAATCTCTTCTTGAAAACCCCCATTGATGGAGCACCCACAACTTCTGGAGGCAAGTCGTTCCGCTGATTAATTGTTCTCCCTGACAGGAAATTTCTCCTTAGTTCTAAGTTGCTTCTCTCCTTCATTAGTTTCCACCCATTGCTTCTTGTCCTTCCTTCAGGTGCTTTGGAGAATAGCTTGACTCCCTCTTCTTCTTTGGAGCAGTCCCTGATTTGCACGTCGCTATCCTTAGATCTGAGTTCTCCAGTGAGAAACCATCAAAATAACTCTTTAACAGATTAACAGAGTTGGAAGGGACCTTGTAGGTCATCTAGTCCAACCCCCTGCCCAAGCAGGAGATCCTATACCATTTCTGACTGATGGCAGTCTCTTCTTGAAAGCTTTGACTATACGGTGTGGTCATTAACCTGAGCTAAAATTCAGTAATTTTGATGGTGGTTGAAGGAGTTTGCTATATACTGACCGCAGGGGCTTTGGTCTTTTGATCTTTCTCTCTTTCCCCCCTCCCCCTTCTGTTTTTTTTAGGGAGGAGAAGGAATCCAGTACTCAGTACTGCAATTCAAGGAGCCTGAGCAATGCCAGAGTCAGAAAAAGGAGGGGACCTCTGCTATCATCTATGCAGAAATGCTCTAGAGCAATTGTTCAAAAAGCTGATCTGTCCAAAAGGAAGATATACGATCCTTCGGTGCAGCGTTTCTCAACCATGGAAGCTTGAAGATGGTTGGACCTCAATTCCTGGAACTTATACAATCCTTTGGTGTAGTGCAGGGGTATCAAACACAAGGTCCACAGGCTGGATCCGTCCCATGGGTCCGTCCTGTGGATTCGTCCCACGGGGTGCTGAAATCTAGTGTGCTGAAGCTGATGCCCCACCATCCCCAATCTCAACCTGACCAGGCTAAGGACTAGCCAAATGAATACCTGGTAGGCAGAATCCATCCCCATTTTCTTCCCCAAAAACTAAGGTGCGTCTCATACTCCAGTGCGTCTTATGCTCCGAAAAATACGGTAAGTCCTAATGTGTCTTTTGGAGCAAAAATTAATATAAGACCCGGTCTTGTTTTTGGAGAAACATGGGTAACTCTAAAGGGTCACTGAATGAAGTGTTGTAAGTCGAGGACTACCTGTACAAGCAAGATGACATTATACCAGTAAACTTCTTTGGGATTAGAGAAGGCAGTCAATCAACAGCGGACTTTGAGGCAGGGAGGATCACCTGTAGGAATGTAAAATATAAAATCTTTTTTTTTTGTCCCATTTATAATATTTTTGTTTTGCACAGTTTTTGCTTTATGTCTAAATAAATGTTACTGGGCCTGTCACACAACTAGTCACTCTGTGCCAGTTCTCTCAAGAGTCATTTTGTTCTGGGCAACTTATCTTCTAGGGATAACATTGAGGATTGCACTTTCCATTTGCAAAATCAGACCTTTCCTTTGTGTTTCTGGTGTATTTTGTAAATCAACAACATATACAGGAAGGAAAGAAAGATCTCAATTCCCAGGAATCCATGGCTGGTACTGGATATTTATTATGTTTATACCGCTACATTAGAAATGATTTCTGTTTTTCTGCTGCAATCATAAATTTACATTAAATTTACAAGGTGATAAAAATACAGGAGCCCCAAGTACATTTCAATCTCTGTGGTTGTAGGAAAGTAGCAATAGCAATAGCACTTATATACCGCTTCACAGTGCTTTACAAGTCCTCTCTAAGCGGTTTTACAGAGTCAGCATATTTGCCCCCAAACAATCTGGGTCCTCATTTTACCAACCTCGGAAGGACGGAAGACTGAGTTCAACCTTGAGCCTGGTGGGATTCGAGCTGCCAAGCTGCAGGCAGCTGGCAGTCAGCAGAAATAGCCTGCAGTACTGCATTCTAACCACTGTGCCGCCATGATAAGGCGGGAACCAAAAAGAGAAACGTGGCAATGAAGATTCTCAAGTCCTCCAGGTAGAGATGTCTGGAAGTTGAGTTATGGAAACTGGACTTATTTTCCTGTTGGTTTGAAACGTTTCACTGCTTATCCAAGTAGCTTCCTCAGTCTGAGTAAGTTGGCTAGGGGGAATGGCAGTGGTGGGTTTCAAAATTTTTTACTACTGGTTCTGTGGGTGTGGCTTGGTGGGCGTGGTGTGGCTTGGTGGGCGTGGCAGGGGAAGGATACTGTAAAATCTCCATTCCCACCCCACTCCAGGGGAAGGTTACTGCAAAATCCCCATTTCCTCCCAATCAGCTGGGACTCGGGGGGCAGAGAATAGATGGGGGCAGGGCCAGTCAGAATTTTTACTACCTATTCTCCGAACCACTCAAAAGTTCCGCTACCGGTTCGCCAGAACTGGTCAGAACCTGCTGAAACCCATCTCTGGGGAACGGGTTGCTCAGACTGAAGAAGCTACTTGGATAAGCAGGGAAACATTTCAAATAAACAAACAAACAAAAAAGGAAAAGAAAAGTCCAATTGCCATGATTCGACTCCAAGACAAGAGGAGAAAGCTTTTCTCTGTTTTGTTTTGGCTTTTGGCAAAAATGCCCTTGTTGTCTAAGGAAATCTCAAGAACTAGCTGTAGAGCTATTTTGGATATAGTTTGGATACATGTACATAAGGAGGTTTCTATTAACAGGCCCAGGGGTGGGTTTCCAATATTCTTACCACTGGTTTGTTGCACGTGTGTGCCTTCCGTGTACATGCCAGCCTTCCGCGCATGCGCTTTGCACGCACACCTTCCGCACATGCACCCGGCTTCGAAAACTTGGCTAAATAGGAAAGCATTACACTGGGGCGGATTCGCCTGAACCAGTCCGAACCAGCTGAATACCATCTCTGAACAGGTCCCAAGAAAGAAGCGGGTGATATTATCTCCTTGCACTTTGGTGTTGCTGCATGGACATAAATTTTGTTAGGCGTGCCAAAATGGATATTGTAGTTCTCAAGCTTGCTGTAACCCACCCTTCCAAAGGTAGTACTAATACTTTACTATGTCTTATAGCAATAGCGCTTAGGCTTATATATCGCTTTACAGTGCTTTTACAGCCCTCTCTAAGCAGTTTACAGAGTCAGCCTATTGCTCACCAAACAATCTGGGTCCTCATTTTACCCACCTCGGAAGGATGGAAGGCTGAATTCAACCTTGAGCCAGGTGAGATTTGAACTGCTGAATTGCAGGCAGCCGGCAGGCAGCAGAAGTAGCCTGCAGTACTGCACTCTAACCACTGTGCCACCGCGGCTCAACTATATCTTGTCCCACCCTTCTGCAAGGAAACATGTAGTCAAGGAACATGCTCGTTCAATACTTGGAGCTGGGAAAATCTGCTTGGTTCTGTGCCTGATGGGCTCTATACCCTGCTGTTAGAAGCAGAACCCAAGTGAAGCTTAACAGGTAACAATACAGTCAGGTAAAAGATGCAGACTTCAAGTGCATGTAGGAAGGGATGAAAGATGACATCAAACGATCACAGCATATACTGTGGCATTGTCTGGAGTCTGAACGGGGGGAGATTTTCCTTGGAGAAGTTGCAGCTGAGCATAATAAAGGGAAGCCGATCTCTGGAAAGGAAAGCAGCATTAGATAAATGGTTAGAATACTAATACTGACACTGATGATATTACCTAGTGGGGTAATGAAATGTCTGCGAGAAAGCAACAAAGCTCAGAAATCACCAAGGGGTCCCAACTTTCAACTCTAAGCTACAAATATTCTCGTTTATTGGTTAGACCTGTACACTTAAAATATAGGTGGGCCTCACATGATTTAACAACCAGTACGCCTAGTGCAGAACCAAAAATGTGAGTGCGTGCACACACAAGCGCTTCACTAGCGCATGCAACTTCTGCACTTGGGCGCAGCTTCAAATCCAAGGCAATTTCATGCACGTGGTTTCCAGCACACCTTCTCGGGCAGCCGCAGTGAGTAAAGAGGGCGAGGTGCGGAAATCAGCTGGGCTGCGTGGGCGGGGTGAGCGAGCCAGAGAGTGGATATAGGACAGTGATGGGTAACCTTTTTGCCGTCACGTGCCAAAATCGGAGGGAACACGGGGGGAGGGGTTGTGCACGTACGTGCCCACATCCATAATTCAATGCACACTTCGCTGTGCATGCGTGCGTGGCTCCCCCCCGCTTTTGGCACACGATGGCACAGTGGGCCCGGTAGGCCTGTTTTTTGCCCTCCCAAAGCTCCAGAGTCTTTCTTGGAGCCTTGGGAGGGCAAAAACAGTCTTCCCCACCCCCCCTGGAGGCCCTCCGGAGGCCGGAAACAGCCCGTTTCCCAACTTCCGGTGGGCCCGAAAGGCCCGAAAATCAGCTGGCCGGCACACGCATGCGCGCTGGAGCTGAGCTAGGGCAATGCTCACATGCCCACAGATATGGCTTCGCATGACACCTGTGGCACGCGTGCCATAGGTTCGCCATCACGGATATAGGATATAGGATGGGATAGGACCGGGGCGGGTGGATGGCCCCAGTCGGTGGTCGAAACTACTGTTTCGCCCAAACCGGTCTGAACCGGCAGCAGCCCACCTCTGACTTAAAAACAAATTTATCAGGCTGCAGCCCTCGGATATAAGTCAAGGAGTAACTGTACTGAAAAGATAATATTTGTGATGAGTTCAGTTATAGAAATATGGCATAACACTTTGAACTGCCCAGGTTTATTCTAACTGTACTGGGCTCCCAGGAACATCCCGCTGGTATTTACCTCATCCAAACTCTCTTGTTTGCCTATTTTCTCCTTTCTGATGGGATTTCTCGCGGAAGCAAAATCTTGAGGTTGTGGAGTCACAATGAGCAAGATACGAAAAAGGAAGAAATGAACATAGTGACAGGAGAATAAAATAACGGAAAAGATGGCAGTACAGATTTGGTCTAGAAAACTTCCAAGGTCTCTAGAGGTAGTCCTCGACTTACGACCACAATTGAGCCCAAAATTTATGCTGCTAAGCGAGAAATTTGTTAAGCGAATTTTGCCCCATTTTACAACATTTATTGAGTGAATCACTACAATTAAATTAGTAATACGGTTATTAAGTGAATCTGGCTTCCCCATTGACTTTGTTTGTTGGAAAGTCGCAAAAGGCAATCAGATGACCCTGCAACCGTCATAAATACGAGTCAGTTGTCAAGCATCCGAATGTAAATCACTTGACCATGGGAACACTGCACTGGTCATAAGTGTGAAAAACAGCACACAAGTCACTAAGTGAATTGCTGTAAGTCGAAGACTACCTGTATTAACTCAACTACTCTAGGACTGTAGGAAGGAGCAACAGGTAAGCTTCAGTTCATTTTGCAAATACTGAAAATGTTCCATTTAAAAACAAAACTATCACGGAAGGAGAGGGCTAGTCCAGAAATAATGCTTAAAAAGAATCAGTGAGAAAAACCTATCCGTTCACTCCTTACCTGTATGCTCCATTCTTTCACCAGTCGCCCTAGAAATTAAAAATAAATTAAAGTGGTGCTATATTATAATCATATGGCAAGTCCAGCTAAAATAGCATCCTTATCCTTATTAAACTCCTTTCTCAATAAGCAGACTTGGCAGCATTTCCTACCTTAGAAGCAGGGGGTTCACAGGGGTTCGGGAGAACCTCTAGTTAAGATTCTGTGCAGTTCAGAGAACCCCCAAATCCATTCCTGGCTGGCTCCACCCGCCCCACCCCTCCCAGGAATCCCCACATAGCCCGTTTTGGATGCAGGTAAGTGCAGGGTGCACGTGTAGGCTTGGGGAGGGTGAAAAATGGGCCTACTGGAAGTTCAAGAAGGCTCCAGAGGGCCTTTCGAGCCTGGGGAGGCCATTTTCGCCCTCCCAGAGACTCGGGGAAAGCGTCCGGAGCCCAGGGAGGGCAAAAACGTTCCGCCTGCCATGGTGCAGGAAGGCAACTAGGCCACGCCGACCATGGTCATGGGGTTTGCCGCCACCCATTGCCACCCATTGCCACCACCATGCGCCCCATTTTTGGCCTCTGTGCGCCCCATTTTCAGCCTGTTCTAGGCGGTGGGGATTGCCACCGCCGCCTATCACTGCCACCACCTCCATTCAGTGGTGATAGGCGGCAGCGGCGATGCCCGCCACCTGGAATGGGCCGAAAAAAGGATGCATGGAGGTCGAAAATGGGGCTCACGGAGGCTGAAAATGGGGCGCATGGTGGTGGTGATGGGTGGCGGCGGCGATCCTTGCAGCCTGGAACAGCTTATGGGCGGTATTCTGGGAGGCCGATCCAACCACCAATCAGCTACTTATGCTAAATCAGGCTGTGCTGAAACTGACCAGGCTGTTTGCTGTTTGCTGCAAGGAGGCAAATTTCTGGGAGGCAGAGGCCAAAAGGTAGGGGATGGCAGGTGGGCAGGGCTTCAGCAACATTTGCTCTATAGGACGCACAGACATTTCCACCCACTTTTTTTGGGTGGGGGGGAAGTGCGTCTTATCTTTTGCTGCTTCATAGTTGCCACATACTCCGGGAGTAGATAGACTGTCTTGCAGACATAACAACCAGCCTTCCCCTGGGAACCAAGGTCATCCCAACTGTCATCCCCAGGTGACAGTTGAAGGAGGCATGTCACATGACTCCAAGACACTGCAATAATTGTAAATACATGCCTGTTGCTAAGCTCTCAAATTTTGATGACAGGACCATGTTTAGTTAGGTTAGTTTAGTTTATTTGATTTGTATACCGCCCTACTCCTGAAGGACTCAGGGCAGTGAACAGCCACAAGATAAAAACACATAAATACAAAATTTAAAAACAGAATAAAACCGAATTAAACAATTTGGCCGAAGACAGATTTAAAAACACCCCAATAAATTAAAAACAAATTAAAATTTGCGTTTTAAAAGGGAAAAAGGGAAAACCATGGAGATACTGTGATGGTCATGAGTTTGAGGAGTGAGAAGTGTAAATCACTTTTTCTCAGTGCCTTTGTAAACTTCAGATGGTCACTAAATGAATGGTTGTAAATTGAGGATTACTTGTACAGTAGCCAAAATAGAGAGTGGAGTAATACTTGGTTGAAACAGCATCCCTTCCCTCCCATCAACGTTCTTCACAGAAGCACCTTGACCCACCTGTTTGAAAAATCTTTTTTCCAAAAATACAAGGTCACACTCAGGGCAGCTATGATCAGAGCCAGACCAGCTAACAGCAGCATCCAAATCCAGGTAGCAGTTCTATCCACAGCATGGTGTCTCTGCATAACTTCGGTCGTCTGAATGGTAGCGGGACTTGACCAATCAGATAATGCTGACCAGGTGGGCTGAGTAGAATCGATATATTCAGGAACTGTTGGGAGAGCGACAATGGAATAAAAAAAACATGATATATTGTCTATGGAGATTCTCAGTCATCCAGGTCATGGTTGCACCAAAGGTGCTTTTTTTTCAAGAGGCGACTGGACTTTCTGGTTTTTCTTTGAAGCTCCTTCAGCTCTGACTGGATGGTGGGGAATGGAAGGATTTATACTCCTTGCAGACAGGTGGACATTTGCATTCTTTTAGCAAGTCATTAAGGTCACCTGGAGGTTTATCTGTGTCTGTTCTGACCTAGGCTTCTGTAAGAGGTTAGCACCCACCCCTTTCCTGGAAGAGTGAAATATTTTAGGAAATATGAAAAAGGCAGAACATTATATTTCCCTGGATGAGAAATGGATAAGCATGTTTTGAAGCAGCTCCCATCTTCCTGCCCCTCCCACCCTTTGTCAATGGGCCATTAAGGCCTGGGCCAGTCTATTCTACCTAACAAAGATCTACCTCCTTCAGGCAGAGCCATAGTAGGAATTGCCCAAGATCCAACAAAGATAGGATTAGCCCTCTACACAATAGCAGCAGAAACTCACCACATGTGACCTGGGAAGCACATGTGACCATCAGCCAGCAAGGCTAGCTAAGACCCCCACCCCCTGGGAGTCTGACAACCAATTAGGATACTCTTTCGGGGCCCCAAGAAATGCAGAGCCAGAGAGAACATAAAAACCCGAAGATTTACTGTATCTGCCCCTTTTCTGTTCAGGAACTCAAGCCATGTGATCCTGTCCACCATTAAACCATCTTTCCAAGCAGTCTCCATGTTTCCAGTGTCTGTTTCCCCACTTGGAGCAAAATCCAGAAGGATGTTTCTTCAAACACTTCCTTAGAAATTAAACAGCACAAACTTAGTCCCGGCAAACCTCTTTAATTCATACGGCTGTAAATTACTTTCATTTACAATCCGCCAGTCTTGATAAAGAGTCTTTCAGGGGAAGGTTATCAACACCCACCTATCTCATGTGGAACGCTGCGAAAGAGCTAATTTCCATACGCAGGGCAAGGCCACACTTGGCACAGAGTCACAAACAAGTTTCAAATCTTGAATCAGCCAGATGAACTAATTGCTTCCTGCAAAAGCTCATGTCCTGTTTGCTTCTCTTCTATGTCGTATGGGAGGGGCCAATCATCTCCAAGCTTTACTCCCAAATTGACCCTGTTTCCTTAACTGTTCCTGTCTCCTGGCAGCTCTGCGCATCTGCACACTGGGAACAGGCTCACACTGTTCTTCTGCCTCGCTGATGTCAGACTCCAAAGATTCCAGAGGCAGCACATAACTACTCAGAGCCATCGTCTGAGCCTTCCCCAGACTCCAGAACTGGCCCACGTTCCTCCCCAACCTCCTCACTGTCTGAATCTGCTGCCAGCTCTGCTGGCCGCTGGAGGGCCACAACAGTGTCATCAGAGTCACCTGAGTGCAGTGGTAGGTTTCAAATTTTTTTACTACCGGCTTTGTGGGTGGGCATGGCATGGCTTGATGGCTTGGTGGGCATGGCAGGGGAAGGATACTTTAAAATCTCCATTCCATCCCCAATCCAGGGAAAGGTTACTGCAAAATCCCCATTCCCTCCCGATCAGATGGGACTTGGGAGGCAGAGAATAGATGGGGGCATGGCCAGTCAGAATTTTTACTACTGGTTCTCAGAAGTACTCAAAATTTCCGCTACCGGTTCTCCAGAACTGGTCAGAACCTGATGAAACCTACCTCTGCCTGAGTGGTGCAAATGAGTGTGGAGCCTTCTTGAAACTGCTGAAAGGACAGTGTTGTACATGATATATTATTTTTCAAGCACTGTGGCCTCTTTCCATCTTCTGACAGGGCTTCAGATTTTAAGGTGGTTTTCATTACAGGTGGTCCTCAACTTGCGACCACAATTGAGTCCAAACTTTATGTTGCAAAGTGAGAGATGTATTGAGTTTTGCCCCATTTCATGGCCTTTCTTGCTGCACTTGTTAAGTTAGTCACACAGTTGTTAAGTGAATCTGGCTTCCCCATTAGCTTTGCTTGTCAGAAGGTCGCAAAAGGTGATCACATGATCCTGGGACACTGCAACCGTCACAAATACGAGTCAGTTGCCAAGCGTCTCAATTGTGATCACATGACCATGGGGTTGCTGCAATGTTCGTACGTGTGAAAAACTCACTTTTTTGGGTGCCGATGTAACTTTGAATATACTACACAAATGTAAGTCGAGGACTACCTGTATCGAAACCAGATAGAGAAATGGACAGCGACAGTGGTGAAATCCAAATTTTTTTACTACCAGTTCTGTGGACGTGGCTTGCTGGGCGTGGTGTGGCTTGGTGGGCGTGGCAGGAGAAGGATACTGCAAAATCTCCATTCCCACCCCACTCCAAGGGAAGGATACTGCCTTGGTAGTACAAGGGTTTGAGGCACCCTGTTATTAAGCTGCTTAAGACCAGCTGCCTGCAATTACTGCAGGGTTCGAATCTCGCCAAGGCTCAAGGTTGACTCAGCCTTCCATCCTTTCTAAGGTAGGTGAAATGAGGACCCAGTTTGTGGGGGCAATAAGCTGACTTTGTATAAATATACAAAAGGATGAAGGCTATTGCTGAGCACATTGTAAGCCGCCCTGAGTCTTCGGAGAAGGGCGGCATATAAATCAAATTAAAAAAAAAAAATCCCCATTCCCTCCTCACTCCTGGGGAAGGATATTGCAAAATCTCCATTCCTACCCCACTCTGGGACCAGCCAGAGGTGGTATTTGCCGGTTCTGTGAACTACTCAAAATTTCCGCCACCGATTCTCCAAACTGCTTAAAATTTCTGCTACCGGTTCTCCAGAACCTGTCAGAACCTGCTGGATTTCACCCCTGGAAAGCGATGGTTCTCTAGAAGGAGTCTGAAGGACTGATTGTCTCTCTTCAATATCTGAAGGGGAAATCAAGTCTGGAGGACTTCAACTCCCAGAATTCCCCAGCCAGCAAAGAATTCTGGGAATTGAAGTCCTCCAGGCTTAAAGTTGCCAAGGTTGGGGACCCCTGCTTTAATGCACGCAAACCACCGTTAAAAGCAAACCATTTATCCCCAACTTACTTTCATCCGTCTCTCCAATGGGTGAACTCAAGCAAATTTCAGAACTCCATTCAGGATTGAAAATAGACTGGCACTCCCAGCGTCCCCATATCTTATCCCTGATGGGATGTAATAATACCGAAGAGCCCATGTTGCTTTTCTTAGCCCAACGGTGGTTGCCTAGTCGCTTGGAGTTCAACAGCCATCGGAAACTGTCCGTATTCTGGTTATTGCAAAGTTGGCATGTGAGCCGCAAATAGGAGATACTGAGCCAGTGGGAGGAGACCAAGATATTGTTGTGGCAGCCTGAAGAAAAACAAGGAAATACAGGTAAATGGCAGGATTAAGACTGGATTCTGCTTGCCAGTGTAGGAAGTTAGCACCCACCCCTTTCCTGGAAGAGTGAAATATTTTAGGAAATATGAAAAAGGCAGAATATTATATTTCCCTGGATGAGAAATGGAGAAGCATATTTTACAGACAAAGCAGCTCCCACCTTCCTGCCCCCACCCTTTGTCAATGGGCCATTAAGGCCTGGGCCAGTCTATTCTACATAACAAAGATCTGCCTCCTTCAGGCAGAGCCATAGTAGGAATTGCCAAAGATCCAGCAAAGATAGGATTAGCCCTCTACACAATAGCAGCAGAAACTCACCACATGTGACCTGGGAAGCACATGTGACCATCAGCCAGCAAGACCCCCACCCCCTGGGAGTCTGACAACCAATCAGAGTACTCTTTCTGGGCCCCAGGAAGTTCAAAGCCAGAGAGAGCATAAAACCTGAAAAACTCGCTGTATCTGCCCTTTTCTGTTCAGGAACTCAAGCCATGTGATCCTGTCCACCATTAAACCATCTTTCCAAGCAGTCTCCATGTTTCCAGTGTCTTTTTCCCCACTTGGAGCAGAACCTAGAAGGATGTTTCTTCCAACACCAGTAAGCATGAAGACCTTCAGTTCCTCATCAACAGAGTCACAGAAATATCTGAAAAATACGGCTTGAAGCTTAACACCTCAAAAACCAAGATCATGGTCGTCAGCCAACAACCCATTAATTTGCCATTGATAACTTCGGAAGGAATACCACTAGAAAAAGTTGAAAGGATCACGTACCTCGGTTCTAATTTACATGAAAGCTGGGACATGACCGCTGAAGTAAAGACAAGGATAGAGAAAGCTCGAACAGCATTCTTCAAAATGAAACAGGTCTTCTGCAGTCACGACATAAGATGAAAATCAGGCTTGTCAGATGCTACATCTTTTCTATCCTGCTCTACGGAGTAGAGAGTTGGTCTCTGACAGAAAGCCCCTTGAAGAGACTAGAAGCATTTGAAATGTGGATTTACAGATGGCTGTTACATATAAGATGGGTTGACAACATCAGAAATGAGGAGGTGATAAGCCACCTGGGAAAGCCAAGGGAAATCCTTAAAACCATAAAAAAGCAATAGCTAGAATATTTTGGACATGTGATGCGACACCCGGAAAAATACGGCATCCTTCACTTAATCCTCCAGGGAAAGATTGAAGGCAAACGAGATCCAGGCAGAAGAAGAACACCATGGCTTCGACAGTTTTGTCGAGTTTTGTTTCGACAAAACTCAGCAGCACTTTTTCGTGTGGCTGTTGATAAAAATAGGATTGCCAACAGGATTGCCAATGTCCGATGATGGATATGGCAGGAGGAGGAGGAGGAGGAGGAGGAGGAGGAGGAGGCTGGATTTGAAGGAATCCTAAGGCATGCTAGGAAATCAGGAATGCTTTGTCTCCCACAATAATCCCAACATAGAACTAAATCCTCTTTCTGGGGCCAGGGAGCATGTTTGATATTGTGGGAAGCTCCCTCCACTCCCAGAGAATGAAATATTTTAGGGAATAATAAAAGAGGCAGAATATTGTATTTCCCCAAAAGAGAAATGGAGAAAAATCTTAAAGGCAGAAAACAGCAGCCCCAGTCTTCCTGCCATAGGAAAACAGCTTCAAACTAAGAAGATTTAAGAGCCTGGCCTTTAGGAATGCAGATTTTGTATCCATTCAGAAAGACTGGGCCAATCTATTCAGAAACAAAATTCTTTCAGCGCCAGCTCCAATTGGAGCTGATGGGATTAAGAATTTACATCCCCCACCCAAATTCTAAAGACAGGACATGACCTTTAGGACACCGGTAGGATTAACCCACACCATTGAAATAGTAAATGACACAAGGCTTACTACGTTGCACAACCCCCTGGATCATCTCAATTACAAAACTTCTATAAAAATCCACCGACTCAGCCATTTTCTCAGCCACCCCAAAATTTGGTCTAGCTTGGTTTAGTGGTAAAAGCTCTTGACGAGAAACCAAGAGATTGTGACTTCTAGTCCCATGTTAAGCATGAAACCCAGCTGACTTTGGGCCAATCACTAAAAGGCTGTGAGTTCTAGGCCCGCCTTAGGCATGAAAACCAGCTGGCTGATTTTCAGCCAATCACCAGGAGGCTGTGAGGTCTAGTCCCTCCTTAGACACAAAAATCAGTTCAGTGACTTTGGCCCAGTTGCTCATTCTCTCAGCCCAACGCACCTCACAGGGTTTTTGTTTTGAGGAAAATAGGAGGTAGAAGGAAGGAGTATTAGATATGTTGGCCACCTTGAGATATTAATAAAAAAATAATAAAGGTGGGATAAAAATAAAACCAAACATTTTTAAAAATACGAGATGTTTACCAGACATTTTTCAGATGCTAGCAAATTTTCTGCACATCCCAACTCATCCTTTGAGAAATGTGTGAGCATCATTCCAAGCAAAGGACTAGAATCCCTTGGCCAATTTTATTTTCAAAGAATGTGTTGGGTTTGAGGTAGAAAGGAAGAGAGTCCTAAAGACAGGCTTTGCAGCGAATCATCTTGATTTTATTTTTTAAAAATTAAATAGAATTAGACGAGGAAGAGAACCTGGAAGGCCTGAATGAGTGATAATCAACATCTTTTATGAATTTAGAATGTTTCATAGCAAAGTATGCAAATGAGAAGCTGATTAAATTACTGAAAATAGGGACGGCATCATGTGAGCCCTACATTCTCAGATATTTTCATCTTCTCAAAGTGGTTAGATCTTTGATCAAAGGATCTGAGAAAGCAACATTCCATGAAAAATGGAGATAATTTACTGCACCATTTTTTGGATCTTTTCATTTGGGTCTGGGGTGAAAAGCAAACCTCATCTCTAGGGGGACGCATGCCCATCTTCACGAAATTAACTGTCAGAGAAACATTTCTGTAATTATTTGAGGAATCTATTGCTTTTAACATTCTCCCACTTGCTGAAGCCTTTTCCTTCTGCTGCTGCTGATCCATCTGGGGAAATGAAACCGTGAGACAGAGCTAGAAATAACACGAATCTCCAGACAGAATTTGGTTGATGGACACAGAATCAATTTTCCCCAAATGAAAAAAGGGAAATTGTGGTAACAGTTGGGATGGGACATAAAAAGAGACGACTTCTATGAAGTCCAAATCAGACAAGAGGGAAACTCCTAAGCCTGTGACCAAATTTGGTGGCAAACCACCTTCCCTTCCCTTCCCCTTCCCTTAATATTAGTTATTAAAATTCTGGTATGTTTAAGACTTTGCTTAAGACAATTAAGATTCTGGTACCTTTTAATCTATTTTACCAAAAATAAAAGACTTCTCTCTAAAAAAATTGACCCCAACTTCCAAACTCTCTTCGGCTGGTGATGTCATCATACTATTTCTATCCTCCCTATGGCTTTGGAGATCAAGCCTCAATCATTATGGGAAAAAGTCTATGTGGTCCTAGAAATAAAAAAATGAGTTGATGACATATAATCAATCAATCAATCAAAAGTACACATTTGACAATCTGCTTCTTCCGTTATCCCACTGCATTTTGGACCAATGAAGGCTTCAGAGTCATCTCCAAAGGCAAACTACCATGTAGCATTCAGGTTATAGCATTCATGAAGTAATGAAAGTCTGAGCAGTTGCTTCCAGTGGATTTTATGAAGGAAAATCTTTCTGAGACCTTCAGCAAGTGGGATTGCTTTCTCTCACAACAAGACTGATAGCTTGCAACATGCATTGGTCAGTTAAACCAGGAGTGAAATTCAGCAGGTTCTGACAGGTTCTGGAGAACTGGTAGCAGAAATTTTGAGTAGTTCGGAGAACCAGCAAATATCACCTCTGGCTGGCCCCAGAGTGAGGAGGGAATGGGGATTTTGCAGTATCCTTCCCCCAGGAGTGGGGAGGGAATGAGAGCTTGCAGTATCCTTCTCCTGCTATGCCCACCAAGCCACACCCACCAAGCCACACCACACCCACCAAACCACACTCACAGAACCGGTAGAAAAAAAAATTGGATTTCACCACTGAGTTAAATTATGCGGCCTATCTCCCTTCACATTTGCAGGAATCAATATCCTTGACCCCCTCTCCATCAACCCAAGTTACATATTTGATTTTCCACCTTGAAAAGCTGTAATGATTCTCCATTCCTCCAAAGAAAAAATGTTGCAGAATTTGGAGACAAATTCTGGAAAAAAACACACTGCCCATGATATTAATCGTAGTTATATCTTTAGCTCTTCTTTTATTAATTACAGGTCTATATATATAAGCAGGTCAACTTAATTTTACTAGACTGTGCTGGAAAGCCTCCCCTGCAGTCATGACCCATATAAAAATATCTTAACCAGCTGTACATTTTTTTAAAAAAAATTCCTATAGGCTCCAATGGAAACTTTTTTATATATAAACCTCTTAGCAACACATAAGATTGTGCAGTTGCGTCCTAAATGGTAATGATGGGCTGTATGCTAAAATAAAGCCAGGCCATGACACACACTTGAAATTAAATCAGTAAGACTGTAATTGTGGAGTGTGTCTGGCAAAAATAAAGAATGCTTATCTATGGGACATATGCATATGTAAATCTTGTAACAATTCTGGGTAACAAGAGTTAGACAACTTGCAGGCCTCAGCTAAAAATTAGGAATACAGATGGCCTGCAGCCAATAAAATGTGTATTAGATAACTCCTGAGGCATTCATTAGCCAAGGCTTAGGAATAGGGACAGCTAGAGACCAATAGAACAAATTATAGAATTATTACTAAAATGTTTATTAGATGATATTTCTTATTATCTCACCTTGTCCTGCCTTCTCTTTTAGTGAAAATGTATAAAGCTTTCTTAATCCTTTGTTCTTGGCTCTCTTGGCATTTTGGCCAGGTGCCCTTTTCCTTAGAGTACTCCAATAAAAAGCAATCAGAAAACCTGTACCTAGTGTCTGGCGTCCATCATTGGCTTTGGCACCAGGCTCAGACCTGAATTGGGCACAACAGTAAGTGTAGTAAGTAGTTTGTCCTTGAGAATTCTTTTTTAAGTGTTAGAATGTAAGTGCCCAATTATTGGAGACTTTCAAATAAAGATAGGATAGCCTTTTATCTGGGATAAATTTATAATTCCTGTCTTAGACAGAAAGCTTGCCTGAAAGACCAGCCTTGCCAAAGCTATGATTTGATGTGATTCTAGATATCCTAAACCCCGGATAGCTGTCAACAGACTTCATGATGGTGCACACAGAGCTTTTACATAGAAATTGAAGCACATTTGTTCAAAGTGCTTCCCCAGTGTGCTAGTTAGTGTCAAAAACCCAAGTAAGTCTTACCCAAGTAAGACTTGATTTTATTTTTTTCTCCTTAGACAGGATATGCTTTGGCATGGAGCACCATCAAAGAAACAAGTACAGATAGTCCAGTGGTGGAATTCAAATTTTTTTACTACCAGTTCTGTGGGCGTGGTTTGGTGGGCATGGTGTGGCTTGGTGGGCGTGGCAGGGGAAGGATACTGCAAAATCTCCATTTTCACCCCACACCAGGGGATGGATACTGCAAAATCTCCATTCCCTCCCCCCTCCATGGGATGGATATTGCAAAATCTCCATTCCCACCCAGTGGTGGGATTCAAATTTTTTCACTACTGGTTCTGTGGGTGTGGCATGGCTTGGTGGGCATGGCAGGGGAAGGATACTGTAAAATCTCCATTCCCACCCCACTCCAAGGGAAGGATACTGTAAAATCTCCATTCCCTCTCCAATCCAGGGGAAGGTTACTGCAGAATCCCCATTTCCTCCCGATCAGCTGGGACTCGGGAGGCAGAGAATAGATGGGGGTGGGGCCAGTCCGAGGTGATATTTAGCGGTTCTCCGAACTACTCAAAATTTCCATTACCGGTTCTCCAGAACCTGCTGAATTTCACCCCTGAGATAGTCCTTGACTTACAGCAGTTTGTTTAGTGACCATTCAAAGTTACAACGGCACTGAAAAAACTGACAATTTTTCACACTTATGACCATTTCAGCATCCCCATGGTTACATGATCAAAATTCAGACGCTTGGCAACTGACTCATATTTATGACGGTTCCAGTGTCCCGGGGTCATGTGATCAACTTTTGCAACCTTATAATAAGCAAAGTCAATGGGGAAGCCACATGCCCTTAACAACTGTGATACTAACTTAAGAGCTGCAGTGATTCATTTAACAATTGAGGCAAGGAAGATCGAAAAATGAGACAAAACTCACTTAACAGATGTTTCGCTTAGCAACAAAAAAGAAGAGTCGGGGTCAAATTATTCCCCAAAGCACCTAAAGGCAGGATAAGAAGCCATGGATGGAAACGAATCAAGGAGTGAAGCAACCTAGAACTAAGGAGAAATTTCCTGACAGTGAGAACAATTAATTAGTGGAACAGCTTGCCTCAAAAAGGTCATGGGTGCTCCATCACTGAAGGTTTTTAAAGACTGGACAGTTACTTATCTGAAATAGTATAGGTCAGTGAGGGCTAACCTTTTTGCTGTCGCGTGCCAAAAGCGGGGAGGGGGGGAACGCGGGGGGGTTGTGCGCACATGTGCCCACACCCATAATTCAATGCATCCCCTCACCCCCACCACGCACGCGTGCGCGACCCCCCACACTCCCCCCGCTTTTGGCATGTGACGGCAAAATGGTGGGCGCCAATAGGCCTGTTTTTCACACTCCCCAGGCTCCAGAGGCTTTCTTGGAGCCTGGAGAGGGTGAAAACGGTCTCCCCCACCCCCCAAAGCCCCCTGGAGGCTGGAAACGGCCCGTTTCCTGACTTCTGGTGGGCCTGGAAGGCCCAAAAATCAGTTGGCTGATGCATGCTGGAGCTGAGCTAGGGCAATGCTCGCGTGCCCACAGATATGGCTCTGCATGCCACAGGTTTGCCATCACGAGAATAGGTTCTTCTGCTTGAGCAGGGGGCTGGACTAGAAGACCTCCAAGGTCCCTTCCAGTTTCTATATTCTATTCTAATTGTGCTCCTAAGTCAAGGATAACCTGTACAATCAAAAATCCAATTCAAATAATTCCACTCAATACAATTCAATCCAATCAATTTAATTCAATTTCAACCTCATCTTCTTACTACAGGTAGTCCTCAACCTACAACCATTTGCTTAATGACCGTTCAAAGTTACAACAGGACTGAAAAATCTGACATGCGAGTTTTTCACATTTATGACCATTGCAGCATCCCCAACTGTCAACTGGTTTATATTTATGATGATTGCAGTGTCCCGAGGTCATGTGATCACCTTTTGCGAACTTCTGTCAAGCAAAGTCAATGGGAAAGCCAGATTTACTTAAGAATGGTGTTACTAATTGAACATCTGAAGTATTTAACTGTGGCAAGCAAGGCTGTAAACTGGAGCAAAACTCACTTAACAAATCACTTAATAACAGAAAATTTGGACTCAAAATTTGGGTCATAAATCAAGAATTACCTGTACCAGGAATGATATGGTTAATAGTTCATGCCTGAAAAGTTATACAGTAAAATAGAGTAGAGTAGAGTAGAGTAGAGTAGAGTAGAGTAGAATAGAATAGAATAGAATAGAATAGAATAGAATAGAATAGAATAGAATAGAATAGGAGTAACAGAGTTGGAAGGGACCTTGGAGGTCTTCTAGTCCAACCCCTTGCTTAGGCAGGAAACCCTACACCATTTCAGACAAATGATTATCCAACATCTTCTTAAAAACTTCCAGTGTTGGAGCATTCACAACTTCTGGAGGCAAGTTGTTCCACTGATTAATTGTTCTAACTGTCAGGAAATTTCTCCTCAGTTCTAAGTTGCTTCTCTCCTTGATTAGTTTCCACCCATTGCTTCTTGTCCTACCCTCAGGTGCTTTGGAGAATAGTTTGACTCCCTTTTCTGTGTGGCAGCCCCTGAGATATTGAAATACTATTATGTCTCCCCTAGTCCTTCTCTTCATTAAAATAGACATAGCCAATTCCTGCAACCGTTCTTCATATGTTTTAGCCTCCAGTCCCCTAATCATTTTTGTTGCTCTTCTCTGCACTTATTCTAGAGTCTCAACATCTTTTTTACATCGTGGTGACCAAAACTGAAATGCAGGTATTCCAAGTGTGGCCTTACCAAGGCATTATAAAGTGGTAGTAACACTTCATGTGATCTTGATTCTATCCCTCTGTTTATGCAGCCTAGAAATGTGTTGCCTTTTTTGATGGTTGTATCGCATGGTTCGCTCACATTAAATATATTGACTCTTAGGGAAAAGTAATATTTTGAATGCACTCATGCAAACATACCTGTGGTCACCTCCAGGATGGTGTGTGTTTCTGAACCATTGGATAAGCGACAGATGTAAATCCCCGAATCACTCATGACGAGGTTCTTAAGGATTAGTAATTGTGGAGGCTGGTAAACCAGGCGCTGGTCGAACCGAAGAGGAATTACTTCATTCCTGGCGGGATTCCAGTTTATTTCCACTCTTTCTGTGCTGGTGTTCGCACATTTGGGATTCAGAGGGAGCCAAAACAAATGTGTTTGATAGCCCACCTCTTCACAGGGAATGGAGGCCTCCTCCCCAGGTTCATGAATGAGCTTTTTCACCAAGATGGCTGATGGAGAAGACAAGTCGATGTTAACCACCTCTTCGGCCAAAGACTACTTCCCATCCTACCTTTAAAAATCCCACTCGCAAGGAACCATTTTGATGCTGTTTTTAAGCAGTTTTTGATCAACCTCGTGGTGCCCAGATGTAGTGGGCCACACACTTCCCATCATCCCCAATTAGCTCAGGATAATGGGCATTGTAATTTGTCTTGTGGAGAGGATTCTTTTTTTAAAAAAAACAAGTTTTATTACATTTTTATTTTACATACATATTTTATGAACAGACTATTGACCGGGTCACATCTTGTGCAATTTATAACATAGTTATGTATTGATTTTTATAATCTATTCCAATCTTCTTTTTTTGTTTTTTCCACATACAATTTACATATTTCAATTTCTGCCATAATACTCTTTTCCCCCTACTTTTTAATCTTATCTTAATCTCTTCTTAATATATAATATATAAACAATATCACCATCCACCTTTCAAATCCTAATTTCTTAGCATCGCTTCAATTAATTATCTTATTTCTCCATTTATAACATATGTTTCTCAAAATCCCCAGCACATTTTTTGACTATAAACAATATATTTCATCTTATTCAATTCTTACATTGAAACCCTTTAATTGAATTGAATTGTGGAGAGGATTCTGAGGCACCTTTAGAGTTATTATTCTTGCTCTTTTTTTTTCAGCATCCGACTCTCCTGCAGAAGTTAGTAACCCTTGAGCAAACAGGCTTATCTTTCATGTAAGGAAATCCTAAACGTGCACCCACACCAAATTTGACTTCCCATTTAGACCCACAAACAAAAGAGGGGGGATCACTAAAAATAAGACAAGTCTTTCCCCTCACCATATTTGTTCACTTCCAAGATCCAAGATGACCCCTCGGTAGCTTCATTACCTTGTCCTTTCCTCAGGAGAATTATTTCCACCAATACATTCAGGAGAGAAAACTTCATATTTGCACCTCGTTTGGATGTTTGGCAATGCCTTTTACCATCATTAATTCCACTCAAGAAGGAGGGAAGCATTTTTGAATAAGTGGCCAAAATTAGCCCTTTGAAAAGGTTATCGCTTCTTGGTGGCAGTTTGGTTTTCCTCTTGTGAGTCAAAGGAGGAACACACAATTTTTTAATCATCTCCAGCCAGCCACGGTGTGGTTTCAGCCTTGCGGGTGGAGAAGGCCAGGCTGTCTCAACTTGTTTTTGTTCATGTTCATGTCACACCAAGGCAGCAACAGTAACAGAGTTGGAAGGGACCTTGGAGGTCATTTAGTCCAACCCCCTGCTCACGCAGGAGACCTGTACTAAAGATTCAAACTGCCAAACTGCTGACCTTTCTGATCGACAAGCTCAGTGTCTTAGCCACTGAACCACCTAGTCAGGCTGATGGAAACCAAGGAGGAACCTTGCCAGAGACCCATAATTTACCTATCGCCTTAAAATACAACCGATATTTCTGAAAACAACACAAAACGAAGCAAAAACAACAACAGAAAAAAACAGGCATCAGCTCAGGGAATTAGCAATACTCATTTCATGATTGCTAATTTTAATGAAAATTCTTCGTAGAATCATGGAACCAGGAAGCTGGAGGCATCTTGGAAGTCTTATAATCCAAGGGTGTCAAACTTCATTTCATTGAGGGCCGCATCAGGGTTGTGTTTGACTTTGGGGGACCGGGGTGGGTGTGGCCAGGGTAGGCGTGGCCAGCTCGACGTCACTTGTGTCGGGGCCAAGTGCTAAGGTAGGACTTCCCTCAGACCCTCCCTCCCTCATTATAATCTATTTCCTTCCTTTTCTTTTTCCTTCCCTCGTCCTTCTCCTTTCTTCTTCCTTCCCCTCTTTCCTTATTTTTCCTTCCTTGCTATCTTTCCATCTTTCCTTATTTATTTTTCCTCTTTCCCTTTCTCCTTTCCTGTCCCTTCTTACATGCTCAAATACAAAAGGGGAAACATTGTGAGCGCAACATTTTGTTTTGGTTTTAGTTGGTTTTGATAGCCCCCTGGCAGCAAAAATGGAGCTTGGGAGGGATGTGCATGGTGCCCGGGCGCCATTTTTGGCCATGATAGCCCCCTGCAGCCCTCGGGGGGGGGGCAGTTCTGTTTCCGCTGACAGAGGCACTGTGGACCAGATCTAAACACCCCGTGGGCCAGATACGGCCAGTGGTGGTCTGCAACCGGTTTAACAACCGGTTCGGCGAGTGCGTGTCTAAAGCACTTGAATGTAGCATTCAAGATACAGCAATTTGAAGCTCAGCTGCTTACCTTCTAAGGCAGCCCGGTAAGTAGAACAGCGAAGGTGCGGAAATTAGCTGTGCCGTGTGAATCAGCTGAGCCAGAAAGAAGGAAATATAGGACAAGGTAGGGCGGGGGCACGGGGGCGGTGTCACTGCATTTTTTGTGTTTGCCAGCTGTGCTCCCATTCTAAGACTTATGGTAGACTGATCTGAGCACCTTATCTCTAAACTACTGTGTATGTCCACGTTCTTTCTCTTCTTCTAACTTCTTTGTTCGTCTGCCAGAACTTCTGCCGGCAAGGCAGGGAAGTTTGCCAAGATGTAATTAATAGCTAGTAAGATTGTTTTTACTTCTATAATAAAATGTGTTTTATTAGAATGTATCTCGGGTTTATTTTCTTAAAGTATACTTCAAGGAAAAGCCACGATCCGTCTCTAGTTAAGTGCAATTACCCCAAGGGGGGAACGGGATTAATTGCCACCCTGACACGTGGTAGCAGAAGGATGGCTTGGATTGATTTATGGCTTTTTCCTTGCTTGTTACTTTGATGATAAGTGTCTAGCCTAATTAGACAGATGATTAATTTAGCAACTGCGGAACGCTAATTTAATTACTGCTAAGATGCCAAAAAAGAAGAAAAAAGGGAAAATGAAACTCAGAGCATTCTCTACAAGTGATTTGCTTCTCTCCGACGAAGAAGAGGCAGAAAGAAGGTTTTCAAATTTCCAGCCGCTCGCTTCAGCCACCCGGCTAGAAGGAGCCGTGGGAGGAGTAGAAGAAACGGATGAAATGCTCTTAAAGAGGCTTCAGGAGGAAGAGGACAGAAAAGCTGCTTTTGAAGGCGACGTGCTGCAACTGAGGTCAGTGACGTCCCCTTCTGATTATGCATGCTCTCAAACAATTCCTGCAGAAGCCCAAAGTTTTGAAAGGCTTGGTGCAAAGCCAAAAATTCTACAAATGCCTGAGCATTTTTCCTCCCACACACAGAGAGAAGTAATCTATTATTCTTCTCGCAGCATTAAGCTCATCCAGCATGAGCAAGCTATGAAAAGCTATCATGGTCAAATAGAATTTTTTGAACGTGAGCCATACCAGGCAAAAATGGTTTTATCTATGCTCGAGCCAGATAAGAGAGAGTCTCGTGTTTTTCAAACCACTAAAACCTCCATCTTGCCTTCTTCTCCGAAGCCTAAGACACATCCCCTAGAGCTGTGATGGCAAACCTATGGCATGTGTGCCACAGGTGGCACGTGGAGCCATATTAGTGGGCACGCCAGCTCAGCTCTGGGGCGCATGCGTGCGCCGGCCAGCTGATTTTCGGGCCTTCTGGGCCCACCAGAAGTAGGGAAACAGGCTGTTTCCTGCCTCTGGAGGGCCTGTGAGGGGTGGGGAAGGCCCGTTTTTCTTTCTTACCTGACTCCAGATCCTCTCTGTGTATCTGGGAATGGCGAAAACAGACTCCTAGAGAGGCTCCTAGAGACTCTTGGAGAGGCTCCTAGAGACTCCTAGAGAGGTTCTGGAGGCCGGGGACAGCAAAAAATGTCACTTCCTGTCCACCAGGAGTTGGGAAATGGGCCCTTTCAGCCTCCGTAGGGCCTCCAAGAGAGTGGGAAAGGCTGTTTTCGGCGTTCCCAGATACACAGAGAGGATTTGGAACTAGGTAAGAAAGAAAAACGGGCCTACCAGGCCATCATGTGCCAGGAGTGGGGGGGGGGGGGAGGGGGGAGAGGGTTGTGCACACATGTGCGTGGGCACGTGCGTGCGCGACCCTCCCCTGCCCCCCCTCTCCTGGCACGCGATGGCAAAAAGGTTGGCCATCACTGCCCTAGAGGATATTGTGTCAGGCAAATCAGAACAGAGAGCTGTGTACACGTCACAATTGTCACATGACGTTCTCTCTTCTCAAATTACACATCATGCCACGAAGGCAGGAAAGTTAACTGAGCAGCCTAAAACTAAAGTTGCAGCACCATCTGCTGGCAAAAGTAATTTACAAGATAAAGCTGAAATGCATCGCACTTTGCAAGAACAATTACAAGTATTGCATAAGATTTTATCAAACATGACCCTATCTCACTCAGATATTCAGACTGCAATGCCACAAGTGTCTCCGCAGGCCCAATCTTCAGCACCCCCTGGTGGTGCTGGTGTCCTTTTAGATGGAGCACAACAACGCTTAATGCAGCAAAGGCAAATGACTGCGTCTCCAGCAGCCCATGTTAATATTGCAGCTCAAATGCAACAGCTCCAAGCTCAAACACAAGTGGCAGCTGGAGCACAGCAAATTCCAATACAGCAGCCACATTTTCAAGTGCATGCACAAGTGCATGCACAAGTGCCTCCAGCCGTACAACCAGGACCAGCTCCTGGTCCACCTCCAGCGGCACAACCAGGGCCATTTTTTGGTCTACAACAAGCACAACAAGTATTTTTACCGGCACATCCAGCATACCAAATGCGTGTTCCTCAACAGACATCTTCTGTTGTTCCACTAGCTGGTGAGTCGAAATTAAAGCAACCAGGACAAAATTATAAGGCCTGGGTCAGTGAGATTGGATTGTTACTTTGTAGAGAAGGCACCCACTATATGGTCTTTAATCCTCCTGCCCAGCCATGGACTCCTGCAATAAGAGACTTAGAGACTAAAGCTTGCACAACATTATTGATATCCATGGATACTGAATTGCAGGTTACCTTTCCGCCTGATGCAACAGCCCAACAAATTTGGGTCCAATTGGAAAATTGCTACAGGCCTGTTTCAATTGAATCTTCATGTTTGCTCATGTCTGAGTTCCATGGTTCAAGATTGAAACCTGGTGAACATATTGGAGGACATTTAACCAAACTGAAAAGAATCAGAAGAGAATTGGGCGAAAGAGGCTATCTTATTGATGATATTCAAATGATCAGCATTATTATTAATTCATTGAATTATGAATGGAAAGATGCCATTACAAAGATTAATCAAGTGCCTATTGCTCAGTGGATCATATATGCAGACTCTTAATTGAAGAAGAAGCACTCATGTTAGCTACTCCACATTTGAGAGGACCACCCGCATCAAGAGCTCCCACGAGGCGTCCCTTCCGAGGAAGAGCCTACGTTCCAAGGATGCCAAGATGCTACATCTGTAATTGTGTGGGACATGCCACACGGGATTGTCCCCAACGAGTTCCAGCTCCCATCTCGTACCAGCCCAGAGGAACAGACTCCAGAGGAGGCAGAGGCAGAGGCGGAAGACAAGGTCGTCGTGGTCCCAGGCGTGATCCACAAGCTCCACTCACCACATTGGCTTTAACCAACAATCCACAATCTCAACCAGAGTACAACAGACGACTCCTGTGGACTTTGGACAGTGGTGCAGCATTGCATGTTACCTACAGAAAGGAACTTTTCACAGAGATGCACGAGCCTGAACCTGAACTACGTGAACTCTATTCTTTTTCCAATCATCCTTGTCAGGTCAAAGGAAAAGGAACTGTTTATGTTGAAGAGCTCGATGCATTCATTCCTGATGTTTATTATATACAGCAAATAGTAATTTGCTTAGTCAGAGTCACTTGTCTAGAGTATTAAAGTTCCAGGTTCACCACCTTGAAAAAGCAAGTTACATAGTTAAAAATGGAGATATTGTTGCTGAAACCATGTTAATTGGTGGCGTTTATTACTTAAAGCCAAAGTCTAAACCGCAAACACAGGCAAGTATACCAAAAGAGGAGAGCACAGGCCCAGACAGAGATGTTCCAGTGAGAGATCCTGTTGCTACTCCAAAGGCTCCTAAAGCCAACAAAAAGAAAATTAGGAAACAGGTTGCTCAGAGCAAGCCTGAGGTTCCGCATAAAAATGTTAATGTTGAGAATTCACTAACTGGTAAACCTTTGCATTCCAGGTGTATCCATAAATGGCATAGAAGATTGGGGCATGCCAGTTTGTGTTCTTAGGAAGATGCCGGAGTTCGCGAAAGGTTTGGATCTAAAGGGGTGTAAGGTGTTTTTGGATTGTGCTGTCTGCAAGAAAGCCAAATCCAAAGCAGCAGCCATTCCCAAACGTGCTACACTCCTGTCAACACACATTTTTGATTTGGTTCACACTGACATAGTTGGTCCTTTTAAGCCAACACTTCGTGGTAAAAAATATTTTCTAACAATTGTTGATAATTACTTTAGATATGTATATGTATATCCTATGAAAGAAAAATCTGAGACTTTTCAGATCTTTAAAGACTTTGCTGCTCTTGTTTTTACCCAACACCAAGTTTGCATCGCCAAAATCCAGAGTGATCGTGGTGCTGAATTCATGTCTCAGCGTTTCCAGGCAGGAAGTCTTAAATCATCTTTTGCTTGAAAAACTTTCAGGGACTCTCCGTCCCTGAATGTTTTTCAAGCAAAAGATGATTTAATTCACAATTCCAGAAGGAAAGCACCTCAGTTTATTTATTTAGAAAATTTATATGGCTGCCCACTCACTCTCGGTGACTCTGGGTGGCTTGCAAAAAATTACAATTCAATTCCAAACAATCGGGACATACCGTTTTCCCGAAAATATGACCCTGTCTTATATTTTTTTGAACCCCGAAATAAGGCTTGGCCTTATTTTCGGGGAGGTCTTATTATTTTGGGGCGCGTGGAGCCAGATGGGGCTCCTCTTGCCGTCTTACCTGATTTCCAGCTCTGCATTTAAAATTTTCAGGGAGGACTTATTTTTGGGGGGTGGGGAGGCTTATTTTAGCGCATGCTCTCAAAAGTCCGATTGGGTTTATTATCAGGGGATGTCTTATTTTTGGGGAAACAGGTATTAGGAATAAGCCTTTATTTGAAGCCCAAGAAATGAGAGCAGTGAAATTTTATTCAGGATGGGGGGACCTGAGAGTACATCACCGTACAGGTAGTCTTTGACTTATGACCATTTGTTTAGTGACTTTGAAGTTAGCACGGTGCTGAGAAAGGTTCAACAATTCGCTGAAGTGCTGAACCGGCACTTCAGCGGTTTGAATTCCTAGTGCCACATAACGGGGTGAGCTCCCGTTACTTGTCCCAGCTTCTGCCAACCTAGCAGTTCGATGGCATTTAAAAATGCAAGTAGAAAAATAGGGACCACCTTTGGTGGGAAGATAACAGCATTCCGTGAGCCTTTGGCGTTTAGTCATGCCGGGCACATGACCAGAGACGTCTTCGGACAGCGCTGGCTCTTCGGCTTTGAAACAAGAGATGAGCACCGCCTCCTATGAGTTGGGAACGACTAGCACATATGTGCGAGGGGAACCTTTATCTTTAAATACTTATCGGTATACTTCCTTACTCTATCCTTGCTTTCTGCACAAACTCTGTTTTTTCAGCTAGTCAGATGCTCACCCGCCATGGAAGTCCATTTTATTAGGCTCCTATCAATCTAAAGGTTATTGTTTTTCCAATATATATATCTAGGAAGAGGCAGTAAAGATGTCCTCTAGCTGAATTTGATTCCTAGAGAGGATGGGACACTTGCATGCTGTCTCCTTGAAAACATCAAGAAAGTGGTATCCCGCTGCCTCCTCTTTCCACACACACACCCCAGCCTAAATTCCAGCCCTGTAATTTCTTGCTGTTCTCCCATCCAGTTTCCAACCGAGACCAAATCCGCTTAGCTTCCAAACAGAGGTGGGTTTCAGCAGGTTCTGACCAGTTCTGGAGAACTGGTAGCGGAAATTTTGAGTAGTTCAGAGAACCGGTAAATATCACCTCTGACTGGCCCTGCCCCCATCTATTCTTTGCCTCCCGAGTCCCAGCTGGTGATTTTGCAGTATCCTTCCCTTGGAGTGGGGAGGGAATGGAGATTTTACAGTAACCTTCCTCTGGAGTGGGGTGGGAATGAAGATTTTACAGTAACTTCCCCTGGAGTGGGGTGGGAATGGAGATTTTACAGTATCCTTTCCCTGGAGTGGGGTGGGAATGGAGATTTTGCAGTATCCTTCCCATGCCACGCCACCAATCCATGCCACGCCCACCAAGCCACACCCATAGAACCGGTAGTAAAAAATTTTTGAAACCCACCACTGCTTCCAACACCAGACGAGGCCAGCAGCTCCTGAGATCAGAGAGTCAGGAAGTATAAAAAATACCATCTTTATTGTGAACCCTGACAACAAGATGTGAGGGTTGGTGGTCAGAGGATCAATATTACAGGGGAGTGAAGCAGATTTACAGTGCGGGGGGGGGGGAGAGAAACGGTGATGGCCGTTTACGCGTACGCGTGCACAGGCGAAGAAAGGTGGAGGCGGGAGGACGTCGGAACAAGAAGCCGTGAGTGCAGGAGACGAATGGGAGGTGGTGACGGTGAGGGTGGTTGGAGGATGCTATAGGCTCCATGGAAGATGAAATTCTTGGGGTGGAAGTGGAGTGCAATGTGTCGCTTCAAAATTTTGCAGGTGCTTCCGTGCCTGTGGAATGGAAAAAAAAAAAAGTTACCTCAGAGGGGACCCAACTGGTAGCTTCTGGGCCATTCTCTGCTCTCCAAGGCCTGAAGAGTGGCCGTCTAATTGCCTTATTTTAAGAGGGCCATAAAATAAAGCCATTAGGAGTGGTGCGGTGGCCTAGAGGTGGAGCTCTCACCTCACAATCAGGAGGCTGTGAGTTCGATCCTAGGTAGAGGCAAGATATTTCTCTCTCTGGGCACAATGAGAACGTATCTGCCGAACAAAGCTCCGCATTGGCGACAGGAAGGGCATCCGGCCATTAAACATCCTGCTAGTTCCATTCAGTTTTCCAGGCTCCACCCCGTAAGGGATTATGGGGTTGTTAAAAGATGATGATGGTAAAATAAAGCCATTAAATACACTGGAAAAGTAGTAACAATTGCCACTGGGTCCAGGAAGCTTTCAGCCCATTCTTGGGCATAACGCCGTCAGGATGAGAACGGGCTGAGCAAACTATGGGGTTAACGTACTGGACTCGAAGAAACAGACTGTCAGAATAGGGGGAGAATACAGGCAGTCCTTGACTTACAACAGTTCATTTAGTGACTGTTACAATGGCATTGGAAAAAAAAAAGTGACTGTTGCGGTCTCTCCATGGTCACGTGATCAGAACTCAGATGCTTGGCAACCGACTCATATTTATGACGGCTGCAGTGTCCCAGAGTCATGTGATTTCCTTTTACGACCTTTTGATGAGCAACGTCAATGGGGGAGCCAGATTCACATAACCACCGTGTTACTAGCTTATCAACTGCAGTGATTCACTTAACAATGGTGGCACGAAAGGTCATAAAATGGGGGCAAGGTTTACTTAACAATTGTCTCACTTAGCAACCAAAAAGTTGGGCTCAATTGTGATTTTAAATCCATGACTACCTGTATTCCCTTTTCCTCAGGATAATTCTGGTGTTTTTCGATGGGAGCGCCTCAAAACACTTTGCTTAAGTTGTTGCCGAGCGTGTGCGTGCACAAAATGGAGTTAATCCTAAGGGCATTACAACACTCTTATGAAACCTACCTGGTTGGATAGGGAAATGGTGGATGAAGGAGAAGCGGATGTGCTGAAACAATAGGGTATGGGGAGCAGAATATACAGTAGTGGCCAAAATTGTGGAAACCTTTTGAGAAAAGTGTATTTTTGAAGTTTGATGGCTAATAACACCACTTTTTTATTTTTGGTGTTTCAAGATAATCATATTCCACTGCTGGAATGGCCTGGGAATAGCCCAGACTTTAAACCAATTGAAAATCTATGGAATCGACTAAAGAAACTTGTTAGTCAGAAGCGACCCAGCAATAAAACCCAGTTAATAGAAGCAATCATTAAATCTTGGTTTCACATTATATCAGCTGCAGAACTAAAAGACTTGGTTCACTCCATGGGAAGATGTTGTAAGGCCGTCATTCATGCTAAAGGTTACTCAACTATTAAGTGACATGGTGATAATTTTTGTATATCTCGTTTTTTTCTATGTGTTTCATTTTTCTTCTTTATACTGTAACTGCTATTCTAATAGCAAATCCTTCCTAAAAGTTATTGCATTACATTCTTGATTAAATTATATTTCCATCGATATATAATTTTATGGTACTACTAAAAAAAAAAAAAAAAAAAAAGTGGTGTTATTAGTTAGTTTTAGAAAATACTGTATTTTTCAGAGTATAAGATGCACCTTTGCCCCCCCCCAAAGAGGGTAAAAAACTGGGTGCGTCTTATACTCCGAATGTAGCCTCGCCCAACCTCGCAAACGGAGGTTTCAGAGGCTGAAAGAAACCTCTGAAAGAAGCTTCAGAAAAAAAGCCTCTGAAAGGCTTTTATCTAAAATAATATGGCAAGCAACAAAAGAAGAATCAGTAAAGGCTCTAACCAAACTATGGTAACAAATCTGGAGAATGACACAATAACCAACAGATCGGAAGAGGTTAATCTACATACCAATACCAAAGAAAGGAGATTGAACAGAGTACAGATAGTCCTTCAGAATAAAAGCCTCTGAAAGAAGCTTCAGAAAAAAAGCCTCCAAACAGAGCTTCAGAAAAAAAGCCTTTTTTTTTTTGAAGCTCTGTTTTGGAGGCTTTCAGAGGCAGAAAAAAAGCACAGAGCTCACAACCAAGGAACCTGTTGCTAAAATTCACCTCTGGAAACAGCTGATTGGGTGTATTCCGGGACGCCAATCCACCCACCAATCAGCTTTTTTCTTATTTTCCTCCCCAAAAACTAAGGTGCGTCTTATACGCCAATGCGTCTTATATTCCGAAAAATACGGTACACTTTTCCCAAAAGGTTTCCACAATTTTGGCTACTACTGTATGGGTGCAGGCTAGGAGAACTCACCAGGAATAGTGCAAGTTGTCGTCTCCCGTCTACGGTCATGTCTTCACCTGGTTTGAAAACAATAATGAGGTGAGTTGAGAAGGTTCTAACAGGGAGGCAAAGTGCAACAGAACCTCTGTTCAATCTATTTGGATTTAAAAATGCTGCTTAAAGCTCATATTCTTCTGGTCAAGTTGTTGGCCTATGGCGGCACAAAAATGGAAGGACACTTCGATCCTCACCATGGAGGAACGAATGGCTGCAAAAGCTGATGGAGTTAGCAGAGACGGCTAAATTGAATGCTTTGATCAAAGAAAAAAAAACCACAAGTACTTTTGTTTCTACTTGGAAACCGCTTCTGTGCTTGAGGTGGGGAAAAAAAGAAGAAACTTTGGTTTTGGGTTTTCCTGATTAGATAGGTTTGTTGTTATAAAAATGGGAAGTTTGTACTATTATGTAAAAGTAAAAAGTTGAGGTTTGATGTTAATGCTTTATTCTACTGCACCAAAGGGAATCGGAAGTCGATGCCTTTTTTTTCTTTCCCTCCCTTCTTTTCTACACTTCTTCCTTCGCCTCCCATTATTTTTCCTACTATTTGCTTTTGTATTTTGTATTATATACACTAACTAGCTGGATACACGTGCTCCGCTACGAAACTATGTGATCGGGCTTGATAAATCGACACGTACAGCTTGAAAATTAATGAGTAGTTACGACTGGCTTCTCTTCTCACCCTCAGGCTTGCCCCACAGAAGCCTCCCCTATCTTATTACCTCCTCTTCCCAGCCTTACCCCAAAGAAATGTCTCCTATTCTATCCCCTTCTCTCTCAGGCTTGCTGCACAGAATCCTCCCCTATCATATCCCCTCTTCTCCCTCAGGCTTGCCCCACAGAATTCTCCCCTATCCTATCCCCTTCTCTCCCTCAGGTTTGCCCCACAGAATCCTCTCCTCTCCTATCTTCTCTTCTCCCTCAGCCTTGCCCCACAGAATCCTCCCCTATCCTATCCCCTTCTCTCCCTCAGGCTTGCCCCACAGAAGCCTCTCCTCTCCTATCCCGTTCTCTCCAGTTATTTTCAGGTTGGGAGGGGGAGTAGAAAGTCTAATTAATTAGCATCAGAGCGTGTTAATAATAATAATTATATAAGAAATACTAATGATCTGATGGTCATTTCGAAAAATCCTTTCTTAGTGAGCACCTAGCAGCCAAGAGGAACATACATGCCGAATTTCAAGTTTGTAGGCTTTACTGTTCTGGAGATTTCGTGATTATGGCGTGAGTGGTTTTCACTTTTATATATATAGATAAAAACTGTAAATATAAAAAAGGTCAAGTTGCTGGTCATCAATGCCCAGAAAAATGGTAGAACTTTGATCATAACATCATAGCCACCAACGTGACTTTGACCATATAGGCACATCATAGCTACCAACTCGACTTTTTTGATCACACTCTGCGGACATCCCGTTTGCTTACTCAGTTGGCCAAACTGCTTTTATTGCCACCTCTCCTGTGTTCCTAAGAAGCCCAATGACAGTTGAGGAACACTAAACCCTGTTGCAAGGGGTCGCTTCTAAAATAGAATACGTTAACAGTCAAGCTTTCCCTTTTCTTGCTGATGGACATATCCCACCAATCAGATGATAGTTCCACCTCTTCTGTTTTTCCCATTGGCTGGTCTGGTTTGGAATGCGGTCATCATTATTGGTCTAACTCACTTAAAAGTAGTTGTGGGAGGGCAACGTATCACTAGCTAATTCCAATAAGCCAGTAAGCCAGGCCAACCTTATTGGGCAATCTTTCCTGTCTTCAAATTTCAACCTGGATCGCACATTCTTAAGATTTCCTCCAACCAAGAACACATGATTGACTTGGGGAAATTCCACGATCTTGTTTCCCTGCCACGCCTAGTTTTCTGCTCTACGTGCTTCTCGCGTTGGACTCACCAACAGACCACGGAAATTCATCACCGTCTTCGGCTTGGTACGACTTCAGTACAGACAGACACCAGTCATCTTCTACTTCATAGCGGCTATACATAGAGGCTGCAATGACAAGGAGATGGTGTGAGGTAGAGCCCTCTGGCTTGAATGGCAGGGAGATGCAAAGGTGGGGCACTGCTCTGATGCCAAGGGTTTTCTTTCTCTCTCCCTCTCTTCTTTCCCCCTTTCCTTTCTTCCTTTTTCCCTTTCTTTTCCTTTCCTTCTTCCCTTTTTCCTTTCACTCCCTTCTCCTTTGCTTCCTTTCCTCCCTCCCTCACCCACCACCCACCCATCTATCCCACACAAAGTGATTCTGGTCAGCATGCAGTACAATAAAACCAACCATTAAAACATTCTATTGAGCTGCATCTGGATCTATTTTGGAAAGAACCCTTGTAGTTCTTGCACGTGCATTGCAGGCTTTCCTTTGGTAGTATCAGAGCAACATTCCTGATTTAATTCCACCATTCATCTTTGGGACAGATCTTGTTTAAATGCACCTGACATTTCTGAGCCTTTCTGTTGAGTAATCAATGCCTGTCCCCGAAACCGTATAGCGTTGGGGCCAAGAATTCCTTCACAGGGTGGTTAATATGAATCATCCAAACCCACAACAGCTCTGGCACCTGTCAAGACAAGCTTCATCATGTCACCTATCTGGGGTTAGGTTTAGGATTCAACCACCTTACCTTCTTCCATGGGTGTAGAAGCTTTCAACCATTCTCGGACGATTCTGATGCCTTCTTCAGTCATGATTTTGGGATACCTAGGGCAGGTAGGACTTGTTGAGAAAGAATCCTATCTGTTCTGACTTAGGCTTCCTGAGTCAATAAAACACACGGGTAGTCCCAAAAACCTCTTTTATTTCAACAGCTGTGAATTCTGTTCGTTCACAGATGAGTCCCAAATAGTTGTAAAGAGTCCTTCGGGATAAGGCTGATAATCACCCACCTTTATCTCCCTTGACACGCTGCCAAAGACCTAATTGGCAAAGCCACACGGAGTCCAGAATCAAACAGAGCTTCAGGCTTTAAACTGAACAGAATTAACAACGTTGCTTCTTCCAAAGGCCCACATGCCTTTGTTCCTCTTTTAAGTCTTATGGGAGGTGCCAATCATCTCCAAGCCCTACTCTCGAGTCATCCCTTTTGTTTTAACTGTTCTTGCCTTCTGGCAGCTCTGCAGAAGAGCGCACTGGGAACAGGCTTCCTCTGTTCCTCTGCCTTGCTAAGGTCTGACTCTGGAGGCTCCGGAGGCAGCACGTACCTCCCAGATGGTCTTCTCTGCCTCCGATGCAGAGCCCTTGTCCGAGCCTTCTCCAGACTCCAGGACTGGCCCATGTTCCTCCCCAGCCTCCTAACTGTCCAATTCTGCTGCCAGCTCCGCAGGCCACTGGCGGACCACAACACCATCAGTTTCCACCACCCCAGGCAAAATATTTATTTATAAGCCTTTCCTCAAAGCGGTCAGCTAGTATGTTCAGTTCTACAGAAACCTATGTTTGTGGCCTCTGGATTCTCTGCCCTCAAAGACTGAATTCCTGCTGAAAACGGACAGTGTGTTTTCCTGACATATTGAGGTGGAAAACCCACAAAAGCGTAGTCTATAACTGAAAACTGATTTTGCTAGGAAACCCAACATAGCCAGAGTTAAAATTGGGAAGGTTCTGCTCTCTATCTAACCTCAACTATAATATTGATTTACCTGTGCTGTAATAACTTCAGCAGTAAGTCATTCCCTCTGTTAGACATTATATCTTCAGGAACCCTAGAAGGTCAGGAAAAAAAAGAAGAGTTAATGCCATGGCAAATGAGACACATGGTGTCAACCCTGAAGCTGACCTGACCATTTTTGACAGCTTCAGTTTTGCCACACTGGAGCTGAGGGATTGGGGGGGAGAGGGGGGAATTGAGATAGAGAGGATTCTGTAGCCAAAACGAAGTATTTTTTCTTGGGAACCAAGGATATTCTCACACCTGGTCGGAGGAAGGCAGAGTGATGCTACCTGGTTGCCAGACTGCACCGTAATTGGACCATGTGACTGATTGTTTTGAGAAAGTAGAATTTTTTTTTTACTTTTCATTAGGTAGTCTTCAGAGTCGGTTTTCACCAGATCTGTGCCAATATGACATTTCCAATAAAGCTATTCCAGGGGTGAAATGCTACCGGTTCACACCAGTTCGGGTGAACTGGTAGCGGAGGGTGGTTCGGAGAACCGGCAGCGGCAGCCGCGCAAGGCTCCGCCCACCCATCCGGACGTCATTACTTTCTAGTTTTAACCAGGAAGTAACCTGTTTTTTACCCTCTGCGCTTGCGCAGAAGGCTTTTCGCATGTGCAGAGGGTCCAAAACCCGAAATCTAAAATCGCATGTGATACGTGCGCGCATTTCCGAACCGGTAGGGAAACTAAGTAGATTTCACCCCTGAGCTATTCTGAGGAATCTGCTGGCCTTGGAGTTTCGCTTGATATGGATTTATTACTTGGAACCCTGACTACATGGATCTTCTCTACTCTAAAGGACACATATGACATGAAAGCTACATTTATTTACTGCCTGAACCAAATTTGGAAAGGCTGGGTGGACATCTGGGCAATTTTCCTTGGTTGCTACTTTACTCACGTGGTGGTGATGATCTCATCTTTGGTTCTGCGGACCAGCAACACGGGACCCTGATACCTGAGGAGGATACCACAGGGAGACTTGGTTCAATATGGAGGCAAGCCAGGACGTTTCATCTAAACTTGCTACAAACACTGTTCTACAACTACATTTGTGTCAGAAGCAGCTACCAAGGCACTTCTGGGTTGAAAGGATTAGCCGGAGACATCACCGTTGCCCAGGGGACACCCGAGGGGGCTCTTTTCCTGTCCCTTTTATTGTTGCTTATCAGTGGCATATCACATTTTTGGAAGCAAGAAGCTTTAATTTCCGACTAGCCTGCTTGAAAATTGATAAGTTCTATGCTTCAGACAAAATGGAGAATTACCTGTTTTATTTTAGGAAGGGAAGGGCAAAGGGACTATTATTAAGAGCCGTAATGGCTCAGTCGTTAGAATGCAGTATTGCAGGCCGACTCTGCCAACTGCCAGCAGTTTGATCGTGACTAGATCAAGTTGACTCATCCTTCCATCCTTCCGAGGTCAGTAAAATGAAGACACAGATTGTTGAGGGCAATATGCTGACTTTGTCAACCGTTTAGAGAGGGCTGTAAAGCACTGTGAAGTGGTATGTAAGTATTAAGTGCTATTGCTATATAGGGGGTTCTGCAAAATACAGGTAGTCCTTGAATTACAACCGCAATTGAGCCCAAAATTTCTGTTGTTAGGTGAGACATTTTTAAAGTGAGATTTGCCCCATTTTATGACCTTTCTTGGTACAGTTGGTAAGTGAATCACTGCAATCAGTAAATTAGTAATCCGGTTATTAAGTGACTCTGGCTTCCCCGTTGATTTTGCTTGTCAGAAGGGCGCAAAAGGTGATCACATGACCTTCGGGCACAGCAACGGTCATAAATACAAACTAGCTGCGAAGCATTTGAATTTTGATCACATGATCATGGGGATGCTGCAAAGGTCATAAATGTGAAGAACGGTCATAAGTCACATTTTCCAGTGCCGTTGTAACTTTGAACAGTCACTAAATGAACCATTGTAAGTCGACGACTTCCTGTATTTTGCTTCAAAAGGTTTCAAGCAGGGAGTTTCACGGGGAAAACTCGCTGCTTGCAATAACAGTAAAGGTCAGAAGCGGAGAAGGCAAAAAGAACTAGGAAGAAACATGGTAAGAAGTGCTGATCTGCTTAATTCTGCATTCTCCATAGAACCCACTCTATTAAGTCTCTCTCTGTCTGGCATCTTCTAGATCAGTGGTGGAGAACCATGGCCCTTTTGTGACTTGTGGTGTCAACTTCGAATCGAACCTGGCAGAAGCCATTTTTCTATTCTTCAGCTGCCACACAGAGTGGAGAGGGGAAGGAGGATGAAAGGTGCTGCTAGACAAAGCACAGAATTTTCTCTTGGGAACCAAGGTGGAGGATAGAGGAGGAGGAGTGCTTGGAGAGCCCGCCAATTAACTTAATTGGCCAACGTGACCTGTGACTTTTGGGGAGGGAGTTATTTCCTATTATAATTACACTGAAACTGTGGGAAACTTTTAGAGTTGGTTTTGCATTTGATTGTGCCGATATGATATATTCAATACAGAAGTTCTTTGAGGAAGACCTTAGCCTCAGAATTCTGCTTCACTTGGGTTCGTTAGTCAGAACCTTGACATGTGGACTGCAACTCCCAGAATTCCTGAGCCAGCCATGGAATGGCTCAGGAATTCTGGGAGTTGAAGTCCACAAGTCATTAAAGGGCCATGGTTCCCCACTCCTGTTCTAGATGTAGATTCCAGAGCTGAATCTTTGCGATGATGAAATTAACGGACACTTTCTCGGCTAATCTTCATTTCCCACTGGTCGCTGATAAGCAACAAAAGCAATGCCATAATGGGTTAAAATAAAGAAGGGGAAATCTGCTTCTGGCTAGATCTTTTGGATTATCTGGCCACTGGCCATGGGCTGGACTGGTAGTTGATTTTAAAAATTATCCAGAAAAGGGTTGGTATCATCCAACATTTGTTTTGGGCAATGGCTTTGCTCCATGGTGTTTTGTCCTCTGAGTTGCCTACTTGCAGAGTTGTTCCGCGTTGTTCAGGTTTAAGTGCTGTCTCACTGTCCGGGTGACCAAGCTTCCTATGGAACAAAGAGAAGAACATTACATCACCTTTCTGCCCAGCAATTAAGTCTCTAACCCAAACCAACTTCACATGGTTTTTCAAAATAAATTGCTATCCACCGTCTCCAACTAATCAGCTTAACCATTTTCAAATAACGGGTTTTGTAAGGATCTCATCTCGCAAACAAGTGATGCAAAAGCTTTTACACAATGCTTTTCATAATGCATCCAACAAACAGGTTCTGTACACAGCTCACTAGTATACAGGTAGTCCTCGACTTAAAAACAGTACGTTTAGCGACCATTCAAAGCATACAACAGCACTGGGAAATGTGACTTGTGACAGTTTTTCACACTTACGACTTTTGCAGCATCCCCACGATCATGTGATCAAAATTCAAATGCTTCGCAACTGGTTTGTATTAGGTCACGTGATCGTTTTGTAACCTTCTGACAAGCAAAGTCAACGGGAAAGCCACAGTCACTTAATAACTGGAATTACTAACTGACTGATTAGTGATCCACTTACCAATTGAGGCAAGAAAGATCATAAAATGGGGCAAAAGTCACTTTAACAAATGTCTCACTTAAGGACAGAAATTTTGGGCTCAATTGTGGTTATAATTTGAGAGTTTTGCAGAACCCCCTATATAGCAATAGCACTTAGATTTATATACCGCTTCATAGTACTTTTACAGCCCTCTCTAAGCAGTTTACAGAGTCAGCCTATTGCCCCCAATAATCTGGGTCCTCATTTTACCCACCTCGGAAGGATGGAAGGCTGAGTCAACCTTGAGCCGGTCAGGATCGAACTGCTGGCAGTCAGTAGAGTTAGACTGCAATACTGCATTCTAACTACTGTGCCATTATGGCTGTTAATATAGTCTCTTTGCTCTTCCCTTCCAAGTAGGCTAAATTAATTTTTCACAGTTACGACCTTTGTGGCATCCCCAGGACCACATGATCAAAATTCCAGATGCTTGGCAACTGGTTCATACTTATGACTTTTGCGACCTTCTGACAAGCAAAGTCAATGGGGAAGCCAAAGTCGCTTAACAACCAGGTTATTAACTTATCAACTGCAGTGATTCACTTAACAACTGAGGTCTTAAAACGGGGCAAAACTCGCTTAAAAAATGTCTCACTTAACAACAGAAACTTTGGGGCTCAATTGTGGCCGTAAGTTGAGGATTACCTGTATTAAGTCATGGATGCAAAGGGCTGGCACAAATACTGTCAGCGTTCCAGAAAACCCCCCACTCCAAGTAAAGTCTCTGAAGCAAGCATTTTTCAAAGTTCTATTTACTAGAATAGGTAAACTGGCACATCTGGGAAAACCTGAATCTGAGAGGTCCGGGTTTTCCCTCAGTAAGTCAAAACCCCCAAAACCATCCCCTCACTCCTCAGTGGATCACATGCTCCAATCCCCATCTGTCCCATCTCGAGACAGCACTCCGACCACTCCTTCTCCAGATGCAGGATCGCCCTGACCTTGACTGACAGGAAGAATGCTATTATGTCTACAGACAACCCCTCTACTAAATCCCTCCTCCTACTTTCCTACACAGGAGAAGGTGGCAGCATGGAAGCTCCCAGCCTAATATGGCTTCCAAAGCTGACATATACAGCTAGTCCTTGACTTACGGCCACAATTGGGATGAGAATTTCCATTGCTAAGCAACAAGATTGTGAAGTGAGTCATTCCCCGTTTTACAACCTTTTCGCCATGATCGTGAAGTGAATCATGTGGTTGCTCGGTGAACCTGGCTTCCCCAATTGACTACTTGTCGGAAGCCGGCTGGGAAGGTCACAAATGCCAATCACATGACACACTGCAACTGTTGTAAATATATGCAGATTATTATAAACACTGTTAGGAAATGGCTATTGTCTAACTAGTTGGTCAGGCAATATATAAACTATCAATACATGTTTCTCAAAAGGTATTATATTGCTTTAAGACTGTATTGCAATATCCTGTATCCTGATTGGCTAAGCTCTGTAGCCAATGTACTTAAGGGGAAGCCTGAATCATGGCTTGGGGACATATACCATTTTATCTGCTTATTTGCTGTTACTCTCTACCTGTTCTCTCTGTATGATCACTGTTTGATCATTGCTACTTGTTGCTTTCTACTATTTATTGAATGTTTTAATACTGAACTTGTTCCTGTTTGAAACTCAAGAACTGTTTTATTGTGTAATGACAACAACTGGTAAGAAGACTTTGTACTTGGAATATCCCTGAATTGATATTTTAACTATCGCCTTATCTGTGTATGACTTGGATTGTTATTGGACTTTGCTTTACTTTTTTCTAAAAAGTAAAAGACTACCACAACTCAATGTTTCAGTATATTAACTGTGGTTATTCACTCTCAGCCGCTTTTATGTGCATACTCAAGGGGTATTCTGCTCAATAACCCATAACATCGGTTATGAGCCAAGAATATCCTGGATTATTGATCATGGGATTGTAGGGATGCTGTGACGGTCGTTAAGTGTAATGATTTATTTATTTGAATTGATCGATTCATTCGTTTCTTATAGCTGCGCAACTCAGCCAAGTGATTCTGGGGGCAGTTTACAATTCTAACATTGGTCGTAAGTCACTCTTTCAGTGCCAGGGTTACCTTTGAATGGTCACTAAATAAACGGCTGTAAATTGAGGACTACCTCCATGAAGGATAATCCTGACTATTCTATCCCCACATGAAAGATGTCATCATTCAGTAGAAGAGCACATAAATTATAGGTAGGTAGCCTCAGGTCCAAACCCTGACACCACTAGCTAAAACAATTGTAGGTGAAACTCTTATAGATCTAGTAAGATTTCTCTCCTTAACCCAAGATGGCATGCCCTGCACCCTGTCCTCCACCATCTAATCTGTGCGAATACCACCCTGTGAATCTGGCTGGGGCTGGGCTAAGAATGAGGAATGGCCCAAAGTCATCCAGTGAGTTTCTGTAAGTAAGAGCAGACATCAACCTTCTGATTCAATCAGTCAGAATAAAGCTGGATGGGATCTTGGAGGTCTTCTAGTCCAGCTCCCTGCTCAAGCAGGAGACCCTACCGTTTCAGACAGGTGGACTGTCCAGTCTTTAAAAAAAAAAAAAAAAACCTCCAGTAATGACGCTCCAGTAATGAACTTCTGAAGGCAAAGCTGTTCCACTGGTTAATTGTTGTAACTGTTAGGAAGTTTCTCCTTAATTCCAGGTTTCTGCTGTCCTTGGATTATTTTCCATCCATCATCCCTTGTTTTGCCTTCTGGTGCTTTGCAAAATAGGTTGTCCCTCCTCTTCTTTGTGGCAGCCCGTCAAATACTGGAATACTGCTATCATTGCCATCCCTAGTCCATCTTTTCTCTAGACTGGCCATACCCAATTCCTGCAAACCGTTCTTCACATGTTATTGTCTCCAGGTCTTTAATCATTTTAGTTGCTCTTCTTTGCACTTTTTCCAAAGTCTCAACATCTTTTTTGTAACGCGGTGGCCAAAACTGGATTCAGTATGCCAGGTGTGGCCTTACTAAAGCTTTACAAAGCGGTACTTATACTTCACGTGATTTTGATTCTATGGATTCTAAGGATTGTATTAGTTTTTTTGGCTGCTGCTGCACACTATTGGCTCGTGTTTAAGTGATTATCCACTAGGATTCCAAGGGCCCTCTCACAGTTACTGTCTTTGAGCCAGATTTCTCCTAATCTGTACTTGCACCTTTGGTTTTTCCTGCCTAGGTGTAAAGCCTTGCTTTTCTCCACGTTAAATTTCATGTCTCCTTGGTTCTTATCCCATCACCTGCACCACTACTACATCATAATGACTCTCTTGGCAGTTTGTATACAGAGCACGGAAGGAGGCAGAACAATCTGTGAAAAATAATGGGTGTTGTCTGTCTTCCAGCAAGTTCTTTTTAATTCAGTGGGCCTTTATTTCTAAATGAACATGCTGTCAACCATGAAGGTGACCTAATCGGAGCCATCTTGGAGCTTCAGTGTTGCCACACCGGAGCTGAGGGATAGGGAGGGGAGATTTGAGATAGTTGGGACTTTGTAGCCAAAATAAAATACTTTCTCTTGGGAACCAAGGACATTCTCACACCTGGCCAGAGGAAGGAGGAGTGATGTCACCAGGCAACCAGACAGAGCCGTGATTGGACCATGTGACTGATTGTTTGGGGTTGAGGGAAAAACTTTTACTTTTAATTAGGTGAAAACTGTGGGAACCTTCAGAGTCGGTTTTCACCAGATCTGTGCCAATATGATATATCCAATAGAGTTATTTTTTGAGGAATCTACCTGCCTCGGAGTTTTGCTTCTATTACTTGGCACCCTGACACATGCAAAAGTCTGCAGCCTTAACTTGGCATTTCATAATCCTGAGCTGAATGCTCCTTGCTTGAACACTTATCTGTTCAATCTGTACATTTGTAAACAAACATTACAAGAACTTTGAGTATCTCGGGGGGCCCTCCCCACTGAAAGGAAAATGCTTTTGAGAATCTAACTGCCACCAGTTGCGAAACACACCAACAAGAAGCAAAACCAAGCGGTGAAGATTACACAACCGCCGACCTCCATCGTGGTTAAAGCAGAAGACAAAAAATAAAATAAATTAAAATAAAGGAATTCCAACCTAAACCGTTTCTAAACATAGCAGCTGTTCAGGACTGAGGATTTTATAGCTCCATGACACCTACAACGTAATACACACCGACTGATTGATAGCAATGTTGTAAAACTGGAATTTCAACCTACAAGCTGAAATCAAAGCGACAGGATAATAAAACATTCCCACGTAAACAAGGGAAAGAAACACAGGCCACCAGAGGACAAGGGAACTAACTTAGCGGTTAAAAGGAAGACGTTGGTTCAGCTCTTACTGACCAAATTTTAACTGTCTCACGGACTGAATCATTTAGCAGTCTGGGAAACACATTCAAAAGAGGTGAAACCATTGGACCATAAAGAAGGATCCATTTCTTGTCCTTCCCCTTACTCCAGCTTTCCGGCATGACCTTGAGAGCGAGAGGCACGAGGTCATCAAAGGAGGCATCCAGGATGACGGCGCTGATCTCGGCATAAGACATGGCTGCCCAAGTGGCTGTTGGGTGCGAGGAGAAAGAGAAATCCATATTAGGGAGAGCTGGAAACTCAAGAAGGGATGTCATGAAATCATAAACAAGTAGGACATCTGTGCCTCCTCCCTCTAAATTTCTTACCACTGAGTATGTTTCCAAGAGATACTCGGATACTGTAGTCCATAATCATCTGGAATGTTATATAGATCAGGGGGTCTCCAACCTTGGCAACTTTAAGCCTGGAGGACTTCAACTCCCAGAATTCCCCAGCCAGCTTCGCTTCGCTGGCTGGGGAATTCTGGGAGTTGAAGTCCTCCAGGCTTAAAGTTGCCAAGGTTGGAGACCCCCGATATAGATTGCCTCCTGTGGCTTTAAAATCACCCAGGGTCAACATCCCCTCCAAATACTTCAATTGTTCTGTCTTGAACTGACCCTTCAAAACTGCATCATTCCAAACTCTAATCTCTTTATGTCCAACTACAGGGGCCACCTAGTATGGCAAACTTTGTTTCCATTAATACATAATTTGGGGCAATCAGTTGGCTTGAGCATAATTAGTATAGAAAAGGATTGTATTTAGATATTTCATATAGGGCACCAAAGCCTTGAATGGATCCTCTTTCTAGATACATGAACTTGGCTGTGCCCATCTTGAGGTATCCCTCAAGATGGGCACCTCCTAAAATTCGAGTGTCTAACTTTAGTTCAGGCTGAAAGCTACATTTGGCCTTGGGGGTTTCGGGCCAAGGACTGCAGTGCAGCTGTAAAGATGTACAAGATGACCTCGATGACCCCAGCATGCTGGCTGGGGAATTCTGGGAGTTGAAATCCACACAACTTAAAGTCACCAAGGTTGAAAAACACTGCCTCCCTTTCTCCAGCTTCTCCCTTCTGCTAGGAGTTCCTAATTTCCTTCTAGGCCTTGTTATTTGATACCTGTGAAGCCCCCAATGGACCAGGCATAGAGGATGATGTCTTCAGGAAGGAAACCCAGGCGGTGGATGGCATATTGCATCACCACGTCCATGGCGTTGGCCTCATTCTGTGGCAGGGGCACTCCCTAGAGACAAGTGGGGAAAATAGTTAACGCAAAGTTGCTGAGAGCAGGGAGACCAAGGAAGACAGGTCATGCCTGAGGGGAGAGACTAAGGGTTTCCTCCCTTCTTCCTTCTCTTCTTCTTTTCTACGAAAATCCTTCCCCAGGTGCCTTGCTTGTCATTCTGCATCTTTCTTTTTCAGTTTTTATTAGTTTACAGTAGAATCTCTGGTCACGAACGCTTCTGACCATGACCAAATTGGATTCCGACCAAAAAATTCACATTTGTTTTCCGCAGCCGATTTCCCCTTCCGCGCCATTTTTTTTTTGTAAGCGCCAAATTTCCAAAATTAGATTAGGGTCCCGAACAAATCGGGTTGCAACCAAAGTTATGGAACAAATTATGGTAGTGATCAGAGGTTCTACTGTATAATGTAGCAACCAAAGAAAATACAGAAGTAAATAGAAGGGAAAAGGGAAAAGTGAGGGAAAGAAAAGGGAAAAAGGGGGAAAAAAAAGGCATTGACTTCTGACTCCCTCTGTTGCAGTAGAATAAAGTATTGACATCAAACCTCAACCATTTTTTGCAATAACAGGGCGCGCAGGTTTGGGAAGCCCGCAGAGGGCTGCTGGAGGCTGGGGAGGGCAAAACCGCCCGTTTTTGCAAAAAACAGACCCGTTTTTGGCCTCCCAAACCCCCCACGCATCACGTTTTTGCCCTCCCCAGCCCCCAGGAGCACTCTGCAGGTCTCCCAAACCCTCCACGCATCCCATTTTTGCAAAAAACGGGCCTGTTTTTGGGAAAAACGGGACGCACAGGGCAGGGTTTCGGGAGGCCAAAAATGGTTCTATTCGGTGTATAAGACACACAAAAACAATTCCACCCTCTTTTTTTGGGGGGGGGGGGAAAGTGCATCTTATACTCTGAAAAGTACAATAATTGGTTGATTGGCTCAGTGGTCTGCAATACGCCCAATATCTTATTGAATGGCCAGGTCTACATCAGATTTCTTAAGAGAGTAGTTACTGGAGAAGTCAAAAATAATCTGAAATAAATCTCAGAATAACTCACCGTGCTGCCTGCAAACCCAGGATGATTCCATCCCAGCACAGAATATCCAGCTGTAAGACAGAAGGAGAAAAATCAACTGGAAAGGAAATATCAGTGATAACTAGAACTAGACAAAAAAAAGAAAGAAAAGAAAGAAAGAAAGAAAGAAAAGAACCATCAATCTATCAGAAAAGAACTGGGAGTGACTTTGGAGGTCTTCTAGTCCAATCCTCAAGCAGGAGATGAAGAAGAGGATGAAGAAGAAAAGGAGCCATCTAGGGTTAAAACAAACAAACAAACAAAAAAAAACAGGATCCCTATACAACATCAACTTGATCTGGTCCTAAAGCAGCTGTAATGATTTTGCAACCATAGAAGTCATCCTTGACTTAGGATCACAATTGGGTCTGGAATGATGGCCACAAATGGTGGTAGTCGTTAAGCGGATCACCATGTGGTTGTGACTGATTTTAACACACTTTTGTTGCAGTGGTTATTGAATGAAAACCGCAGTTGTGAAGCGAGCCTCTTTTCTTCAATGGGCCTTTTGTGTGTGTGTGTGTGTGTGTGTGTGTGTGTGTGTGTGTGTGTGTGTGCGCGCCAGAAATGGGAAGTAAATGGCAGAAAATCACAGTCACACGACCACAGGATGCTGCAAACAGCCGTTAACGTGGGCTGTTTGCACAAAAGTACACTGGAATTCCGCAACCGGGTTGTAAGTAGCTCTAGGTAGGTCTGTCGTAACTTTGAATGATTGTTAAGCAACTGCTCATTAAGCAAGCACTATGTGTAGCTTCCTAAGTAGTGTGGCAAGGTTTTCCCTGAACATGCTACAGGATCTAAATTAGAATAGAGCAGGGGTCAGCAACCTGCGGCTCTGGAGTCGCATGTGGCTCTTTCATCCCTCTGCTGCGTCTCCTTGTCACTGGTCGGCTCCACAATTGATAGGGCTTTCGGGTAGGACAGGTAGAGGAAAAAGGATGCCATGCTAGGAGGCGACTCTATGGTGGTGGTGTTTGGGGGGGGGGACGCCGTGCTAGGAGGAAATGGGAGAATGGGACTTCCAGTCGGCAGAGGAAAAAGGACGTCGCGCTAGGAGGAGACTCTATGGTTGGGGGGGGGGGGGAAACCGGACTTCCGGTTGGCTCCAGAATTTAACAGGGGGCTTCTGGTTAGAATCTTTGTGGCTCTTTGAGTGTTTAAGGTTGCCGACCCCTGGAATATAGTAACAGAGTTGGAAGGGACCTTTGGAGGTCCTCCAGTCCAACCCCGTGCTTAGGCAGGAAACCCTATACCATTTCAAACAAATGGTTGTCCAATCTCTTCTTAAAAACTTCCAGTGTTGGAGCATTCACAACTTCTGGAGGCAAGTTGTTCCACTGATTAATTGTTCTAACTGTCAGAAAATTTTCCTTAGTTCTAAGTTGCTTCTCTCCTTGATTAGTTTCCATCCATGGCTTCTTGTCCTGCCTTCAGGTGCTTTGGGGAATAGCTTGACTCCCTCTTCTTTGTGGCAACCCCTGAGATATTGGAACACTGCCATCATGACACCATCTCACCACTCTTCTGTAATGCCCAAAGAGGTATGATAGAACATGTCTCCATCACTTCAGTTTGGGAAATCCAGACAGGAGCTGAACGTATAGAACATCAATCACACGGTTGATCGTGCAAGTATATAATTAAAGCTCTGCACCAACCGAACTATTTCTCTGGCTTGGGTTGATTTCTCCCAGTGACTTAATTTTCATAGCCGTGCTTCTAAGATGCCATCCACCATCCACCTTTCCAGGCACCATCCACCTTTCCAGATTAAAAATGGATTTTGTTAAGGGCAATTTCCAAAATGAAGGAAGACTGTCTGCTGGACAGTCTTTAACACCAGACTAGGCTAGAAGGGAAGATCTTGAGATCCAACAGCTTAAAAGGAACAGGGAAAACCTTTCTGCATCCTAGCACAGGGTATGAATGGGAAAACATATCCCACAATTTGGGTCTATCCCAGAAAACTTTTTAGAAGGTAAACTCGAATTTTCTTGCAATCGTTTTATAGGAGAATCCCTCGTTTAATGCAATTCCAGGACATAAGGTAACAAAATAAACAGAGTTGGAAGGGACCTTGGAGGTCTTCTAGTCCAACCCCCTACTCAGGCACAAAACCTTATACTGTTTCAAACAAATGGTTGTCCAATCTCTTCTTAAAAACTTCCAGTGTTGGAGCATTCACAACTTCTGGAGGCAAGCTGGTTCCACTGATTAATTGTTCTAACTGTCAGGAAATTTCTCCTTAGTTCTAAGTTGCTTCTCTCCTTGATTAGTTTCCATCCATTGTTTCTTGTCCTGCCTTCTGCTGTGGTTTGGTAAATAAGTTGACCCCCTCCTTCTTTGTGGCAACCCCTCAAATCTGACTTGTCAGATAAATCTGTTATCAATAGCAAATTAATTCATCTAAAAGTCCTTTTCCTTGAAAAGAATGCAATAGAAGGAGATAGATCATACCATCCAAAGGAGTAGAGATACAGCCTACTTCATAGAAGCCTGCATTTCCTTCGCAGCAAATCACCTGAAAAGAACAAAAATAGGAACTTTTATCGCACCAGCAATGCAAACGACAGGAAACGTGCTGTGCAACCAGCCAACATTCAGGAAGTTCCCACCTACTTCCTGCCTATGAACGTCCTGTGCATAAACAAGTAGATGGATCTATCCAAACAGTGCTAAATATTGGGATATTGATGGGAATCGTCCTTAGAGAAACAGCACTGCAGGACCTGGGAATGAGATCAATCAATCTCCCCCATACAGAGCAACCATCATACGTCCAAATTTTTCTGTGGCACCCCTATGGAGCAGCAGATGCTGTGATCTTGGAATAGGTTTATTTTTGGTTGAGCTATTTACAAAACCATGGGTGCTTTTGTTGGCAACAAAGACTTACTTAAAGAAAATAAAACAAAGCCATCATGTGCCTTCCATTTGGTCCCTTAATACTTTGCACCATTCAACGGTCCTAGATCATGAGCTGACAACTTACCCCGTATTTTTCAGACTATAAAACACACCTGACTATGAGACCCAACTAAATGTAGAAGAGGAAAACAAACAAACAAACAAAAAAGATTTTGGCCTTGGCTTTTTTTGGGCCTTTTTTGGGCCCTATTCCAGTCTTTTTTCGGCCTGTTTATGGGGATTTTTTTGGCCCGTTTTGGAGGCTTTTTGTGGCCCGTTTTCAAGGCAATTTGTGGCCCGTTTTCAAGGCTTTTTGTGGCCCGTTTTCAAGGCTTTTTGGCCCATTTTTGATGCCTTTTAGTGCATTTTTGAGGCTTTTTTTGGCCCGTTTTTGAGGCTTTGGGGGGTTGTTTTTGAGGCTTTTTGGGGTTGTTTTCGAGGCTTTTTTCAGCCTGTTTTTTCAGAAAAAATGCCCCCCCCCAAACCTCAAAAACGGGCTGAGAGAAGCCCCAAAAACGGGCCAAAAAAAGCCTTGAAAACAGACTGAAAAAAGCCTCAGAAATGGGCCAAAAAAAAAAATCTGAAAAAGGCTGAAAAAAGGCCCGAAAACGGCATGCAGACGCCGAAAAATGGCTGGCGGGTGGGTGGGGCTCCGGCAATATTCAGTCTATAAGACGCACAGACATTTTCGCCCCCTTTTTGGACACAAAAAATGTGTCTTATAGATCAAAAAACACGGTAGTTCCCCTGCAAGGTAAGTATTTTTTTATTCAAAGGGAGACTTGTTGAATAGCAATAACATTTAGACTTATATACCACTTTTTTTTTTTTGGCTTTAATTTATATGCCGCCCTTCTCCGGAGACTCAGGGCGGCTTACAATGCGTTAAGCAATAGCCTTCATACTTTTCTATATTTATACAAAGTCAGCTTATTACCCCCACAATCTGGGTCCTCATTTCACCTACCTTTGAAAGGATGGAAGGCTGAGTCAACCTTGAGCCTGGTGAGATTTGAACTTGCAGTAATTGCAAGCAGCAGATGTTAATAACAGTGCTTTAGTCCACTGTACTACAGGCTCTTCATAGTGATTTACAGCTCTCTCTAAGCCAGAGGTGTTGTGTTTAACCTCAGGGGACCAAGGTGGGCGTGGCCAGCTTGATGTCACTCATGTTGGGGGTGCCTTTTGTGGCCCGAACGCTCTGCCAGCAAAAACGGGTTCCCGAGCTTCGTTTTTCAGCTGTGACGGCCTCATGCAACCCTCTGCCAACGAAAACGAAGCCCGCGAGGGCCGCACGCAGACCTCCTGAGCTCCGTTTTCACTAGCAGAGGCACCGCGGGCCACTCCTTCGCTGTTTCTAGGGCAGCCCCGTGGGCCAGATCAAAGCATCCCGCGGGCTGGATCCGGCCCCCGGGCCTTGAGTTTGACACCCCTGCTCTAAGCGATTTATGGAGTCAGCATATTGCCCCCAACAATCTGGGTCCTCATTTTACCAACCCGAGAAGGATGGAAAGTTGAGTCAACCTTGAGCCGTTCAGAATCAAACTCCTGGTAGTGCCAGTGACTCAGCCCGCAATACTGCATTCTAACCACTGGGCCACCACGGCTCTGAATAAAAGAATGTACATCCTATGTTGTGCCCAAAATGTGGAGCTCTTGCTGGCTTCTACTCTGTGAAGCTTTACAGAGCTCCCCTTCACTCCTTTTTGAGGTAAGCAGAGAATAAGAGGTAATGAAGAATAACAGAATAACAGGAGTTGGAAGGGGCCTTGGAGGTCTTCTAGTCCAACCCTCTGTATGTTACTCTCTGTATGCTACTGTTTGCAAATCCAGAAGAACTGTTTATTGTGAATGACTACGACGACTGGTAAGAAGACTTTGTTATTGGATTATCCCTGGACTGTCGTTTTGGCTATCTCCTGCTTTATATGTGTATGACCTGGACTGTGCTTTACTATTTCCTGAAAGTAAACACAACTCAGTGTATCTGTGTGTTGACTGTGTTTATTCGTAACTACTCTCAATCACTTTTATGTGCACACCCTTGCTACTCAAGGGTTACTCTGCGGATTCCTTAACACAGGTCTTGCCCAAGTTTATTCCAAGTGTAGGACAATTTGAACTGAGATTCTCCCAGTGTTTATTGGATAGTGTTAATCTGTTGCCCCAGCTGCTGAGGAAAATGTCAAAGTGGAAGCATGAGCCACCTCAGGCAAATCAGGTGACGGGAAGACTTTCCCACAGAATTACAGAGCTGATCAGCTTCTCTGAGAAGCAATCACACTAAGTAACAATTGATGAATACAGGCAACCAGGCATTTTCCCACAGGTGAGCCGATAAGATGATAAAAGGACAGGTGGATAATAGTTCCTGCTTTGAAGGCCATTTGATTTTGGTGTCAGTGATGTGGAAATGGGAGTCTGCTCTTCCCTTAGCAACTTAGTAATTTTGGCATTCTTGTGGTAAAGGATGAGCGGGAGAGGAAAAACTAAGGGAGATTTATCAATAAAGTCTTTGAGAGTTAAATCACGACTTGGTGTCAACTCACTAGTTTCCTGCCTTGTGGCTCCAAAGCGCCCCTTCGATCTACGAATATTGTGTCGATTTCGTTTCCATCGCAAGCTGCCAACTTGGCTCGTCTTCCGTTGTACTACAAGGAGAAGAACAACCTTTATTTGGGGTTGAAGTAACCCCTCACATCCTGGACATAAATTGTTTCAACTCCTACCCTCAAAATGATGCTATAGGGCACTGCACACCAGAACAACTAGACACAAGGAACAGTTTCCCCCCGAAAGCCATCACTCTGCTAAACAACTAATTCCCACAACACTGTCAAATAATTTTCTAAGGCTGTATTACTATTCATCTTCTCTTCCTTACTACTATCTATCTCTTCCCACTTATTACTATAACCATGTTGCTTGTATCTTTCAATTTATATTGTTTTTACTTGTTTCCTAGTATGATTTGATAGCTTATTAATAACCTTGACTATCACTAAGTGTTGTATCATTTTATTCTTGATGAATGTATTTTATTCTCCTTATGTACACAGAGAGCATATACACCAAAGACAAATTCCTTGTGTGTCCAATCACATTTGGCCAATAAAGAATTCTATTCTATTCTATTTCTTTAAAGCTTCCCAAATGCCAGATTCCCAGGATAGGAGGATGGAGCAGGTAGGGGAGAACAAATCAGGGAAACCAATTTCTAATTTTTTTAACAGGAATCCTTGACTTGTGACCACAACTGAGCCCAAATTTTCTCTTGCCAGACAGTTGTTAAGTGAGTTTTGCCCCATTTTGCGACCTTTCTCGCCACAGTTGTTTAAAGGAATCGCTTGCAGTTTGTCAAGTTAGCAACCCAGTTGTAAAATGAATCTGGCTCCCCTGTTGGCTTTGCTTGTCAGGATGTCGCAAAGGGTGACCACGTGACCTCGAGACCTTGCAACCGTCGTATATATGACTCAGTTGCCAAGCGCCTGAATTTGGATTGGGTGACCACGGGGACGCTGCAACGGTCGCAAGTGTGAAAAATGGTCGTAAGTCACTTCTTTCAGTGTGGCCGTAACTTCGAGCGGTCAATAAAGAAATGGTTTTAAGTCGAGGACTACCTGTATCGGGATAAGAAATAGCCTGGAAAAGAAGTCTGGGATTTGGGACTCCTAAATTCCTGGTTGGTGTTTACTCACTTCTTCCACCAGCCGAGCCTGTCCTTGAAGTAACATGGGCATCAGAGCCTTCTGCAGCAGGTAGACAGAGCCTGGGTAGAGCATACGTCGTCCGAAGGTGTGTGCCACTATAAAGCTGTCAAGAAATAGGTGGGGAAATGAAGGACAGGAGTGTCAACATTCAACATCTCTCTGACAAAGTTTACTCTAGGACAGGGGTGTCAAACTCAATTTCACTGAGGGCCGCATCAGGGCTGTGGTTGACCTCAAGGGGCTGGGCGGGCATGGACAACTGGGCAGGTTGCCACCCACTGGGCGTGGTCGATTGGGTGGTCGTGGCCAGTTTGACACCACTCCCCAAACTGCTGGCATGTTTCCTCTTTGCACTGGGTAGAGCGGGCCGAAGCCATGCTAGCCCGGTGTTTCATCTTCACTTTGGGTAGACTAGGCCGAAGCAACGCGGGCTGGCCCCTTACAATTTTCAGGATGGCACCACAGATCGTATCTGACCACATCTTGGGCCTTGTGTTTTGACACTCCTGTTCTAGGAGCTCTACAACCTCAGACAGAAAACCTCAATCGTTTAACCTTCACATCCTGGACATAAACCGTTGCATTGCAAGCCAAAATAATCAGACACAAGGACAGTTGTTTCCCTCATGCCATCACTCTGTTAAACAACTAATTCCCACAACATTTGTCTTATGCCCCTGGGATGTCAAACCACCTAGTAGGGCTGTATTACTATTACTATTATCCTTCTCATGTTTCCCATTATTTATTTCCTTAGCTTCTTATGACTATAACTTTGTTGCTTGTATCTCATGATTTATGTTGATTGCTTTTATTAGTACCCTATTATTAGTACCTCCGCCACTCAGGAGCCTGAGTGGCGTAGGAGGCTAATGCCTCCTATTAAGGCAGCATTTAACATCCAGCTGCCTGCAATTACTGCGAGTTCAATTCTCACCAGGCTCAAGGTCGACTCAGCCTTCCATCCTTTCTAAGGTGGGTAAAATGAGGACCCGGTTTGTGGGGGCAATAAGCTGACTTTGTATAAAATATACAAAAGTATGAAGGCTATTGCTTAACGCATTGTAAGCCGCCCTGAGTCTCCGGAGAAGGGCGGCATATAAAAATAAATAAAAATAAAAAAATAAAAAATTATGATTTATGTTGATTGATTATAGAACATCCAATGACTATCACTGAGTGTTGTATGTTATGATTTATGATGATTGTATTTTATTGTTGTTTTATCACTTTTTTTTTTTTTTGCTTTAATTTATATGCCGCCCTTCTCCGGAGACTCAGGGCGGCTTACAATGCGTTAAGCAATAGCCTTCATACTTTTGTATATTTATACAAAGTCAGCTTATTGCCCCCACAATCTGGGTCCTCATTTCACCTACCTTAGAAAGGGTGGAAGGCTGAGTCAACCTTGAGCCTGGTGAGATTTGAACTTGCAGTAATTACAAGCAGCAGATGTTAATAACAGTGCTTTAGTCCACTGTACTACAGGCTCTGTACTGTTGCTTGTATGTATGCAGACTTAGAGCTTATTCCTTGTGTGTCCAATTCCTTGTGTGTCCAATCACACTCAGCCAATTAAGAATTCAATTCAATTCAATTCTATTCTATTTATGCCAAGTGCTCATAATGCGATCATGTGATTGTGTGGTATATGTGCGACCATTGAAACTTTGAAAACAAGTAGTTCTGGGGTGGTCTGTTATAACTTCAAATAACTGCTAAGTGACCGGTCGTGAAGCGAAGTTTACATGTATTCATTAGCTTCCAATTAATCCAACCCACTTTCTTATCCCAACATTACAGGCGTCTTTTCTCTGGGTCAACCATCAAGCTTCCTATTTCCTTCTCTGTCGATACTTTTCAATATCGGCTAATCTCACAACTAAGTATGCAAGGTCTAACCCGGCTAGAATTTAAGGGGGCAACCACAAAAATATAATAAATTTAGAAAATTTTTTAAAAAAATGTACTGGCAACCATTTCCTTATTGTTCCCAAGAAACAACAAAGGCGTTATCTGTCTACTTATCAGGAGTCGAGCTCGACTTGAGGGAAATTTTTACCTTTCTCTAACGTGTCACAGTAGAAACATATTAAGTCTTTGGGATGGTACAGGATAAGTTAATATCTATGGAGCTTCTCAGTCATCCCAAAGGTGCTTTTTCCAGAAAGCAACTGGACTTTCTTGGGATTTTTTTTTTTCCCTTTGAAAACATTTCACGTTTCATTCAAGAAGCTTCTTCAGTTATAAGGTTGACCAGGAATCTAATATTTCTACTGACAGTCTTGAGGCAGCCAAAGTGCCGATGTCATCACTGCCTCTGCAGGCCTTCAAAGTCATGGAAAATTCCTCAGGAAACACCTAAAGTCCCTGAGATGATACCCAGGGGTGAAATGCTCTGAAAACTGCTACTGGTTCACTTGGCTACCGGTTCATTTTGTGCACGCATGCGCACCATATGCACGCTTTGTGTGCATGCGTACTGCAGACGCTGCTGTGCAGTGCTGAAAAAGGAGGATTAAGAAGCCTTTTCTGAGTCTGCAAAGGCAAGTAGAACAGCAAGGGGGGGGGGAGAGCTGTGCCGCATGATTTAGATTCGCTAGAAAGCAGGATTTCCTGCTTTCTAATGAATATAAATTGTGCAGCATAGTTGATCGTTGGAAATACCGGTTCGCCTGAACTGGTAGCATTTTTTACTACCAGTTCGGGCGAACCGGTCCAAACAGGTAGCATTTCACTCCTGATGATAACCAATGTCCTTCGAGGACTTTGAAGTGAGGTGGATGGCTATTTCTGTACTTCTTTATCCAGTGGTGAAATCTAAAATTTGTTACTACCGGTTCTGTGGGCATGGCTTGGTGGGGTGGGCGGTAACGTGACTAGGTGGGCGTGGCCAGTTTTTTTTTAACTTTTAAAACAATTTTTTCTACAACCTCTTCGGGGAATGCTTTCAAAAGGCTCTGACAATCCCAGCTGAGTTGCCTGATCGTCAGAGACATTTAAAAGAAAAAAACCCTTTTTTTCTTTTAAATGCCTCTGACGATCCAAGCTGAGTTGCCTGATCATCAGAAGCATTTAAACGAAAAAAGTCTCTGCTAATCAGGCAACTCAGCTTGGATCGTCAGAGGCATTTAAAAGAAAAAAAGGGTTTTTTTTCTTTTAAAAGCCTTTGACAATCCCAGCTGAGCCGCGCGATCATCAGAGGCTTTTTTTTTTACTTTTAAAAGCATTTTTTCGGCTGAAGAGGTTGTAGAAAAAATGCTTTTAAAAGTAAAAAAAAGCCTCTGATGATTGTGCGGCTCAGCTGGGCATCGGGGGGGGGGGGGGAGGGATTTCTCTGAATCACCTGCCTCCATCGCTACTGGATCAGGCGATCCAGTCCGAACTGGGAGCATTTCACCCTTGGTCTTTATCTTATCTGGAGTGTGCCAGCTTGTCTGGGTGTGCTAGTGTTTCTGGGTGGAGGAATAGACAATAGAGCAAACAAATAAATTTCAGTCTTAAAGTCTGTTCAGGGTTCTCCCTTGCTAAGGGGGGGGGGAGGTTTCTTTATTCAGCTGAATAAACACGTAAAGCTTATCAAGGTAAATACCTGGACTCGGTCTCTCTTTATACCAAGCCACACCTGAAACCGGCAAAACAATAAGGTTGTTAAGTCTTTTTCATAAATCCTTCCTTTCCCCACCAGTCAGTTACAACCGAAGAAGCTTCTTGGATGAGGAGAGAAACTTTTTCAAAGGAAAAAAAAAAAGTCCAGTTGCCTTTTGAAAAAAGCACCTCGGGGACTACTGGATAGGCATGCAGATGTTCATCGGTTCAACTAGTCTTTTGACATCTGCATAATTTTCTTGTGCCCTCAGCCATGTTTCACCTGCTTCACAAAGGTTAAAACCGGAACAAGACAAGACAAGACAAGATACCTGGCAATTTGGCAGGGCAGCTTCTTGATCGCATGGAGAAAACCATTGATTGCACTTCGATGTTTTGGTTCTGACCGCAACAAGGGGACGTTTCCTGAATCTGACCTGCAAGTATTTACCAAACTGTTTAATTTATCTCCAAGGGGAAAGATTGTGTCTTCTTCCAAGACCAACAGAGAAAAGCACATGAAAGCCAGATCACTGAGTGCATTGTCCAGTGACTGCCGAGAATATTGCGGGGAATATAGAATGGAATGCATCATCCAGATGGAGGACATAACCTTCAGATATGACTGGCTGGTGCTAAAGTTTTCACAAAATGACCAGATATAGCAAAAGCAAGCAAGGAAGGAAAGAAAAGAAGGAAAGGAAAGAAGGGAAAGGAGAAGAGATGGAGGAGGCAGGCAGGCTGGCAATCCTGAAAATTGGCAAAGTGCACTTAAAAATCATGCATGCTGATGAGCTAATATGTATATTCCCACCTATGCTATTCATACAAAGATTTAAGCTCTATTGTGAATGTTTGCCAATAGCCAGCTTTCCTCTGCATTTCTCCATTCAATATACATATGTTACCCCATAATATATTTCGTGATCAGCAGCCAAGTTTTTTGTCTCTACTTGAAAGGAGACAAGACGACCGAAAATGAAGGACAGAAAGGAGTTATTCCCCACTGTCAACTCACCGACTTGTGAACTCATCCCACCGAAAGTCTACAGGCCAACTTCTGAAGTCAAAATTGTAGCTGGCAAGTTTCTTCTGTGAAGCATTATCAGAAAGAAAAAAAAATGATAAAAAAAACCCACGTGGTGTGAGATTAATGCAACTTCTAACCCTTTTTTTATGAAGTACGGTCATGAAATAACCTTCCTTGTTTAGACTGTTTAGACAGTTTCCTTTTCTAGGTTCAGAGAACATTATAAAATATCTAGATCCGTGATGGCGAATGTATGGCACACGTGCTGGAAGTGGCATGCAGAGCCATCTCTCCAGGCACGCCAGCTGTCACCCATTGCTCTTTCGTGCACGCGCTGGCCAGCTAGTCTTTGCGCCCGTGGGAGAGCTAGAAACCGGAAGAGCAGTTCCCTGGTGCGCATGCATTGGAGAGCTGAGCTTGTGTGCGCATGCGTGTCAGAAACTGGGAGACCAGGTGGCCGGCTGAATGTGTGTGCCGGAAACTGGAAGCTCAGCTTCCCGGTGCGTGCATGAGCACTGGGGAGCTGCTCTTCCAGTTTCTGGCGCTCCCGCGTGCATGTGTGTGCGTTCCAGTTTTGGCACTCGGTGCCAAAAGGGTTTGCCAACACTGATCTAGATTAACGTAGGACAAAATACTAGCAACCCTCTCTTCAAGCCACCCAAAATTTAGTCTTCTTCAAAAGAGAATGAATATTAAGGCTGAAGGTTGAGAGATGAATGGGTGCAACAGTCAACACAAATAAACATCTTTCTTGGGTTCTAACTAGGACTTTGTTTTGGTTTCCTTGACTTAAAATGAAAAACAGCGGATATGATTATTCTCTAATCACATATTTAATAATTTCATATGCAACATGAATAATAAGCAACTACAGCTACCCTTACCTTGTGTTCAGGTGTGCCATACCGGTGAGCATCTTCAAGGATGGTGATGAACTGGATGTATTGAGGGTTCGTCCAGCGCCCGATGCCTGAAAAGAAGCAGGAATCCTTTCAGTGACTGAGACCCTAAATGGTCCCTTTTGTTTGAAGTTCCCACCCAGGAGGCCTATGGGGTGCTATTTCCTTCCCTTCAAATCCCTCCCTGAAAATTCAACCCTTCAATCCTTGTAACAACTTCAACTATTATTATTTCTATCAATGCTGTCTCTATTGATGTAGAAAAGATGACCAGGCTGAGCCCAAGGGAGGGGTTAAAGGCTTCATCAGTCTCGAGTCCCTTCGGCGCCCACAAGAGATCTAATTCCAGCCCACCTTGAAATTCCCTTGGCTCTTATCTGCTGCCAATTTAGCGGTTCAGATCCTTCTAGAGAGCGTTAAACCTGTCGCCATTTGAACAGGTCTTGCTTCCTGATTTATTACACTGGACAGTTGTATTAGTAATAGCAATAGCACTAAGACTTATATACTGCCTCACAGGGCTTTACGGCCCTCTCTAAGTGGTTTACAGAGCCAGCATATTGTCCCCCAACAATCTGGGTCCTCATTTTACCAACCTTGGAAGGATGGAAGGCTGAGTCAACCTTGAGCCTGGTGATATTTGAACTGCTGGCAGTCAACAGAAGTAGCCTGCAGTACTGCATTCTAACCACTGCGCTACCACAGCTCTTATCTCTCCCCTTCCTTCCCTGTCGATGTTTAGAATAGAAGCAACTTCAGGGCTTAGTTTTTGGCTCTTACAGGTAATCCTCGATTTACGACAACTTGATTAACAATGCTTCGGAGAAAGTAACTTATGACCCGTCCTCAACGTTACGGCTAATCGTCAACCAGCCTTGTGGTCATGTCACAATTTGGGCGCCTGCCAAATGGCTCACATTTATGACGGTTGCAGCATATTGCGGTTATGTGATCCTGTTTTACCACTTTCCCAGCCAACTTCCAATAACGAAGTCAATTGGGGAAGCCAGAATCACTTAGTGACCATGTGATTTGCTTAATGGCCATGGCAAAAATGGTTGTAAAATTGGGTCTGCTCCCATGATGTCTGGCTTAATGACCGCATCACTTAATTCTGGCCCCCAAATATGGTTGTACGTCACCTGTATTACCATGAATACAACTCAACTCAGGTACAACTCAACAAGCACAGAGACCAGATTCTAAACCTAGTTAAAGTATGGCTTCCCAAGTCAGTAGACCTACCACCCAACGTCCACACTGTCAAAGCACACACCTCTTAGACAGGCAATCCCAGCCAAGAGTAGTAGCATGGTCCCGGCATAGTGAGAAATAGCAACAACTTTCGGCATGGTTAAATACCCTGGAAAGAAAGAAAGGAGAAGAAAGGGAAGGGGTTCAGAGCCAGCAGTTGGCACATCAAAGGCTAAGAATGCATTGTTGTTTCTTAAAGGAAGAGGGGTTGATTACTGTCTTCCCTAATCTGCCTTCTGGATGTTCTAGGGTGGCAACTCTATGACTTTCCAGCCAGTAGGAGTCTTTTAATTGAGGAGAACCGATGTGGAGGAAACCTACTTTCAGACAGCTAAAAATAAAATGAGATATAATTTTCTTGGCTATTCTTCACCCTAACCAAAGTTCCTAAAAAATAAATAAATAAATGATCCAATGCTACCATTTTGAAATACACCTCAAAATAGCATTCACGTCTTTAAGAGGGAAAATCTTAATAGTATATACCCACAAACACTTACACATTTGTGTCAGCGTTCCAGAAGAACCCAACTCCAATTAAAAAGAGGCATTTTCTCAAAATTCCCATGAGTAGGTATACTGGCACATCTGGGAAAACCCGAATCTGAGAGTTCCGGGTTTATACAAAATCCCCCAAATCCATCCCCTGCATCAGTCCATCACGTGGCCCAATCACCATCCGTCCCAACTTGAAACACCACTGCAACCACTCCTCCTCCAGATGCAGGCATACCATGACCTTGACGGAAAAGAAGAATGCTGTTATGTCTAACTACATTCCCTCTACTAAATCCCACACTCCTTGTTTCCCAAGCACAAAAATGTGGCAGCTTGGAAGCTTCCAGTGTTAATATGGCTTCCAAAACTGTGTGTGTGTGTGTGTGTGTGTGTGTGTGTGTGTATTGGTAAAGATTCCCCTCACACATATGTGCTAGTCGTTCCTGACTCTAGGGGGCGGTGCTCATCTCCGTTTCAAAGCTGAAGAGCCAGCGCTGTCCAAAGAATGATTTAACCCAACTGGGTGACTTTGGGCCAGTCCCTCTCTCTCACTTCTAGGAAGAAGAAAGCAAAAGCAAACCATTTGTGAAAATGTTGCAAAGAAAATAGCAGGGAGTTCCTGCAGTCAGAAAGAATTGGAGTTGATTCAATGGGCCATAAAAATTTGCATGTCCAACCCCCCTCAAAAAAAAAAAAAGTTCTTGCTTTAGCTTTGGCTGTCGCAAAAGTGCTTTTTTCAGGAGGCGACTGGACTTTCTTGTTTTTTGTTTTCTTTTGAAGTTGTTTCGCTTCTCATCCAAGAAGCTTCTTCAGCTCTGACAGAATAACAGGGAAGAGCTGAAGAAGCTCCCTGTCAGAGCTGAAGAAGCTTCTTGGATGAGAAGCGAAACGTCTTCAAAAGAAAAAAAAACATACAAGAAAATACTTCATTCACTTTGAGGTACCTTAACACAAATCAAAATGAAGGACATACACAGTTAAAGCCCAGCTAACTGGCAAAACCGAGCTGACCCTGGCTGGTTTTCAAAAGGCCATCAGGGTCTGGCCTTGTTAGTGCTTGGGACAGGAGACCACAAGGAAATCCCCAGAGAAGTTGGAAAAAACCATCCCGGAAAAAGGCAGTGGCAAAGAAGCATTATTTGCCAAGAAAGCTACATGGAACCTGTCCATGTTATTGCCAGGAGCTGAGTTTGATAAAGAAAACATCATCTCTTTAAAGGGAGCGTTCCAGGGATCGATCCCCATGTTTCCCAATTTTTTCCATTCCGCTGTGATTTAGGAGCAGCTCCTGGAGAAGGTTTGGGGGTGGCCAAGTAGGCATCTCGCCCATCAATAATGGCCTTGGGGCAAAGCCAAAGCAAAGAATCAGCAATTTCCTTTGGAAACTCCAAGATGCTTTTTCAGGAGGCAGCTGAACTTTCTTGTTTTTTTAAATTATTTTTTATTGTACAATTTTCTTCGTTACGTATAAAATTTCTATATTCACAGTAACAGTATACTGTCTGGGTACAATCTCTACAGCCTCTGTTGAATACAGATAGTGCATCTTATACAATAGTTGTGACTATTATTCTCAAAACCTATTCATCCTCATCTTCACTTATCCTTGTTGAGAATTTCGCGTTATTTGATTAGGCCCTCTGTTCGATTTTATCTATAATCCATTGATAATAATATCAAACATTATAAAACATCGAATAAACATCACATTTGTAACCATTAACCTCCGAATAATCTTAGGGTTTACTTATCTTAATTATTCAATATTCATTATTTAGTTAAAACAAATTACTTCATCATTGTTTACATATCCAGATTTCTAACTTCTGCTACCATTTCCTACCCATTAATAGAATACTTCCCAGATTAAAAAAAGTAATCTTTTCCCCATTTCTAATTTCTATCTTTATACTAACTCTTAATGGTATAGCTCCTATCAGGGTGGATTTGATTTAAATTGAGTTGATTTAAATCATAATTTTTAAAGAGCAACTGTCTTCTATGCTACTCCTTTGACCCACTGTTGACTTACAGATAGTCCCAATGTTGCAGAATATACAGCCTCATGCTACATAACTAAGGTCCATTTCATGCTGAATAAACTAAATTATTTATGTATCTTAAATAGAAAACTATCTTACAATAGATTTTTATCCCAAAAGTTTTTTATTAAAATAAATTCAATAAAAATAAAAAAAATCCGATTTAAATAAAAAAAATCCAATTTAAATAAAAAAAATCGATTTTTTAATTTTTTTTTAAAAAAATCATTGATTTTTATCCACCCTGGCTCCTATGTTAAAACAGTATTCTGCATTTATCCCTCATCTCTTGCCTGTTTTCGTATCTCAACTCTTGACTCATCTTGTTTTTTTTTTTTTCTTTTGAAGACGTTTCCATTCCCCCACCATCCTGTCAGAGCTGAAGAAGCTTCTTGGATGAGAAGCGAAACATCTTCAAAAGAAAAAAACAAACAAACAAACAAGGAAGTCCAGTTGCCTCCTGAAAAAGCACCTTTGGGACAAGATGGATGACTGAGAATATCTACAGACATCAAGGCAGTGATGAATTATCAGCATTTTCATTCAAAGCATCCTCTGGTCCAGAGTCTGGAGTGGGCAGCTGGATCCATCCAGCCCATCCTAGGCCATGATGATGCAATCTTCTCCTGCCTTCACTGATTGCTGGCAGTGGCCGAAGGTATCCTGCAAATGCCAGGAACTGAGCGAGTGACTTCTGGTAGCATATAGATAATCCTCAACTTGCAAAACTATTGGTTTCGTGACCATTCAAAGTTACCGTTTTTCACACTTATAACCACTGCCGCATCTCCAGGGTCACGTGATCAAAATCTGGGCACTTGACAACTGGCTTATATTTATGATGGCTGCCATGTCCCTCTTAGGACATGTGATCCTCTTTTGAGACATTTTGACAGGCAAACTCAATGGGGAAGCCAGATCCAGTTAGCAATAGCACTTAGACTTATATACCGCTTTACAGGGCTTTACAGCCCTCTCTAAGCCGTTTACAGTCGGCATATGGTCCCCCCACAACAATCTGGGTCCTCATTTTACCCACCTCGGAAGGATGGAAGGCTGAGTCAATCTTGAGCCTGGTGAAATTTGAACTGCAGGCAGCTGGCAGTCAGCAGAAGTAGCCTGCAATACTGCATTCTAATCACTGCACCACCTCGGCTCTTCACAACTATGATGCTAACTTAACAACTTCAATTTCAATGAACCGCAGCGGTTCACTTAACGACTGTGGCCAGGTAGGGCGCAAAATGGGGCAAAACTCACTTAACCAATGTCTCACTTAGCAACAGAAATTCAGGGCTCAATTGTAGTTATAAGTTGAGGACTACCTGTATACGTGACCGTGAGGCTGTGTGTGCCTCCTGGCATCATTTCCAAATCACAGAACCTGTCCAATTGTTTTCGCCCGCCAGCGGTCTGCACGGATCGTGGCTGATCCCGACGAGGAGGAGGCTGGTGTGGGGTCACGCCAGCAGCCTGCGCAGCCAGCGCTCGCATCGGACAGTGAGGAGACTGGAGAAGATGTGGTGCCAGAAGCAGAGACTCAGCCAGGGCCTTCAGAACCTCCAGAGGCTCCTTCCAGTGGAGAGCGAAGTGGAGGAGCCTCTCCTTAATGCTCAAGCACACAGGGCTGCCAAAAGGCAGGAGTGGCTACCCAGGAGGAGGAGGTCTCCTTGAGAGTAAGGTTTGAGGATAATTGGCCACTCCCTTAGCCTATTTAAATCGCACGCAGTTAGTAATTTCTTGCTGGAAACAATGTGTAATTATTAAAGAGCAGTTTGGAGAGTGAGTGTCTTATCGTATCTTGTTTTCTGGGCTGGTTGCCAACCTTTGCCGGACTTTGTTTATTCTTGGTACGTTATAACTTTGATAAGGACCGTTGGTGTGTGTCACAATCCTTGGGAATCCGGAGCTGGGGCAGAACACCAATAGAGCAGGCCCCTGCTCCCGATTTGGTGACCAGAGGTGATAACTGACCTCTCCTGAAGGGGACCAGAGCACGCAAAGGATAACCATCCTACAACTATGGAGCAGAGAGGGAGCATCTAACACCCAATGATTCACACAGGACCAGCAGCCCATACCTTTTCTGTACAGGTAAAACACAGCGAGCGGGGAGGAGTAATAGGAAATGGACCACAGCACGGAAGCCTGCAAGGACAGAGCAAAGGGAGGGGTGAGTTACACAAGAGAACCAACGTTTCCAAGAATCTTTGCAAAGCCGGGTTGTTTGTGCGCCCCGAGAGAGGAACTGGGTGAAAAAGCAGCAGAAAGAGAACTGAGAAGGCTACGGAAAGCGGAGTGGTTGAAGCCAACAGGGAACCGAGTCTGGAAGGAGCAACGTTGCTCAGAGAAGGGGTGTACCCATAGCTACTCCTGAAAAGCCACTAGGGACTGTTACTGTGTGTAAACATGCTTTCATCGTGCTCCTAATGAGCTCTCTCAACAGCTTCCCTAAAGCAGGCAATATTCCAAATGAGGGAGAGGTAGAATCCTGTTTTCTCTGGAATGGACTTCAGCTCTCCTTCACCCCACTGCAGAATAAGGTGGCAGGACTCAATGCAACTCCTATTTCATAATAAGAGGTCCTCCTATTTCCTCATTTATCCCTCCTTTTATTATTTTTATCAATAACTCAAGGCGGCAAAAATATATAATGCTTTTTCCTCCTCCTGTTTTCTCCAGAACAACAAACCCTGCAGGGTAGGTTGGGCTGAAAGAGAGCCACTGGCTCAAAGTCACCCGGTTGGCTTTCGTGCCTAAGGTAAGACTGGAACTCACTCTCACCTGGTTTCTAGCCTGGTGCCTTAACCACTAGACCAAACTGGCTCTCAAATAAATACCGGTAAATAAAAGTAAATAAATAAAATCAAATGGACAGCAAACATTCAAAGCATTCTCATACAATATCCAGTTCAAGGGCTCCCTTAAGGAGAATAAAGCATATAATGATTTCACCATCCAGCCAGCTGTAAATGAGACATAAGAGCAGGGGTGAAATGCTACCGGTTCGGGGCGGTTCGCCCGAACCGGTAGTAAAAAAAATGCTTTAAAAAGTAAAACAAAAGTTCCGACGATTGTGAGGCACAGCTGATCATCAGAACCTTTTTTAAAGCATTTTTTTTACTACCGGTTGGGGCGAATAGGTAGTAAAAAAATGCTTTAAAAAAGTAAAAAAAAAAAAAAAAGGTTCTGACAATCAGCTGTGCCATGTAATCCTCGGAACTTTTTTTTTTTTTTTTTTACTTTTTAAAGCATTTTTTTACTACCTATTGCCCGAACCGGTATTTTTGTGTAAAGTGTGATAGTTTATTTTTGAGCTCTCTACGACTCTGTGAGGTTCCTACTTGTTGCAGGGGCCATTTTGTGTGAAGTCCAGCTGCTTTTGCATGGTGTGTGAATCAGTTGTGCAGCTTTTGTGTTATTTTTCTGTAAAGTGTGATGGTTGGTTTTTGAGCTCTTTGACTCTGTGAGGTTCCTGCTTGTTGCAGGGGCTATTTTGTGTGAAGTCCAGCTGCTTTTACATTGAGTGTGAGTCAGTTGTGCAGCCACGCCCACTCGGTCACATGACCAAGCCACGCCCACCAAGCCATGCCCACAGAACCAGTAGGGGAAATGTTTGAATTTCACCACTGCCTAGGAGAAAATGTTATCGTTCTAATCCAAGTGTGATGAAGGTTATTTTACACTTATTTAACAGCTGTAAAACCTGCGTCGAAGTGTAGAGCCTGGAGAAAGGGTCTGACAGAAAATATTTAAGATATCCTTTTCTGATATACTCTACTGGTAGTCCTTGACTTACAACCATTCATTCAGTGACCAAACAAAGTTATAACAGCACTAAAAAAAAGTGACTTATGACCGTTTTACACACTTACAACCGTTGCACGCTTATGACCTGATGGTCATGTGATCAAAATTCAGACGCTTGGCAATTGGCATGTATTTATGACAGCTGCAGTGTTCCAGTGTCATGTGATCCCCTTTTGCGACCTTCTGTCAAAAAAAATCAATAGGGAAGCCATTCACTTAGCAACCATGTTACTAACTTAACAACAGCAGTGATTCGCTTAACAACGGTGGCAAGAAAAGGTTGTAAAATGGGGCAAAACTCACTTAAAAACGGTCTTGTTTAGAAAGTGGAAAATTTAGGCTAAATTATAGTCATAAGTCAAGGAGTATCTGTAATATTATACATGGGGAAAAGAAAACAGAGAAAATGCCGAAATAGTTACAACAAAATGCTTTTTTCTTCTTTGAGGAGGATCAGTCTGGAATGTGACTTGCACAAGCACAAACGTGTACAAATCACTCTAGACTGTGAGGTTGTTATTTTCCTCTATCTCCCTCTCCCCAAAATGAAATGGAGGAGGCACTCACCAGCGCGAGGATGCTGTCTGCATGTTTTTCAAGGGTCCGTGGCTGGTAATACGATTCCTGTTGAAAGAAACAAGACATTTGCTGAGCTTGGTTTTCAAGTTACCAACCAACCAAACCAACTATCAACTTTATAGCGAAGAACCGCGGTGGCGCAAGTGGTTAGAGCCCAGTACTGCAGGCTACTTCTGATGACTGCCAGCTGCCTGCAATTTGGCAGTTCGAATCTCACCAGGCTCAAGGTTGACTCAGCCTTCTATCCTTCCGAGGTGGGTAAAATGAGGACCCAGGTTGTTAGGGGGCAAAATGCTGACTCTGTAAACCGCTTAAGAGAGGGCTGTATATAAGTCAAAGTGCTATTGCTACATGTCATGCAGCAAGTTACACAAAATGGCTGGTTCTTAATTTTACATTTCTGAGGCTGGCATGGACATGTAATGGGCTGAGGTCTACTCTCTGAAAACCAATGAAAAATGGTAATATATGGAGAAGGGGAAAATAGCTATGGAGTTCTATGAGCCACAGGCCGGGGTTAATCATATCCACCAACACAAGCCTGGATCTGCATTACTATGGAACTGGTTTTCCAAATTGCTACTGTTAAAACAACTGCAAGTCAGAAATCCTACAAATCAACCAGAGATCTACCTGTAGTTCAATTCCAACCTCTGCCCAGTTCTGTGCAATTTATGCCTCATGCTTTATATTTCTGTTTATATGCTCCACAACTAGCAACACCCATTTTTTTTCTGACTCCTAGGGAATCCTCAGATCAAGGTTTCCCCCAACAAATATTTTGCATCTTGAAATCTTCTCCAACATCTAAAAAGACCAAAAGTGAGCAACAAATAAGCTTTCCACTTTATCCCCTGTGGTGCTGGTAGATCACCGGACTCTGCAACCCTCAGAAGAAAAAAGGAAGCTAAAAATGAAAAGTGGGGTCCATATTAACTTGGGGGGGGAGGGAAAGCATCTGTTTCCGTCTTAGCCATAGAGTGGTAATCTGGGGTTCAGATATCCTATTCATTTTAGGATCAAAGACCGCCTGCTAATATGTAAAGCTGGCCCCTGGCACTTTACAACTCTTTCTAAAGCCATGTGTAATCCGCACACAAGCTACTGTCTGCCTGAATGACGGTAGCAATAAGGTAAACCTGGCAGATGAGCAAGAATTCCTTGCGCAAGCATCAAAAGGTTTGCAAAGCATTATTTCTGAAATTATATGCAGTAATCTCAAGCATTTTGCCCTTTGTTCCCTAGAGGGGGGAAAAAAGATACGGGTATGTATTTTAGACTTCCCCTGCAAAACTCATTTTCACCTATCTTGTGTGTATCATCCTGTCGAACAATATGTTGCTTGCACAAGATAATTTAGATCAGGGGTGTCAAACTCAAGGGCCAGGGGCCGGATCTGGCCCACATGATGCTTAGATCTGGCCCACAGGGCCGCCCTGGAAACAGAGAAGGACCAGCCCACAGGTCCTCTGCCAGGGAAAAAAGAGCTCGGGAGGGCTGGGTGCGGCCCTCCCGAGCTCCATTTTCAATGGCAGAGGGTTCCAGGAGATCATCGCAGCTGAAAACTGATCTTGTCAGGGCCACGGGTGATACTCCCAAGCTCTGTTTTTCCTGGCAGAGGGTTGCAGGAGACTGTCTGCAGGAGGCAGAGCACTCGGCCACCACAGTGTGACATCACCCGAGTGACGTCTAGCTGACCATGCTCACCCTGGCCATGCCCACTCTGCCCTCCACCCCCCGAGATCGAACACAACCCTGATGTGGCCCTCAATGAAATCGAGTTTGAAACCCCTGATTTAGATGATAGTTTTCCAACCTCTTGCTGCGGTGGATATATATACCTTCTAGAATCCCCATAAATTTTGGGCTGGCAATCTGGGACATTTTAAGAGCTAGAAGATCTGGGAAAGAAACTACCGTAGAAAAAATATTTCCAACTTTCTAATTCATATCCCTTCTCTCTTACAAGCTTCTCTCCCCCCCCCCCCCCTATGTAATTAAGATACCAATGTAAAAAGGTCAAGCACAGGTCTTTTATTATTGTTATAAGATTGGTAACAAGAGCTCAGGGGCTTTGGAGAAAGCACAATTGAACCTCTGACTCCAGGATTTATGCTTTTGGGAATATTTCTAGGAGGGTAATTTACTGTGTTCACTGGGGATATTTCCAATAGACTAAGCCTGAAGCTTGTTAAATATCTGGGCTTTGCAACTGCTCAGTTCCCAATTTACAAATGATTACCACAATCATACAAGGATAATTGCACGCAATTTATTGAGCTTTTTGACCCATCTTTTTTTTGGGAGTTCAAATGTTTTTGTTGCATGCAGAAATAAAAAAAATATTTTCTCTGTAGCAGTTCATTGATTACATAAATGCAACACACTATAGTTTTTTTTATACATAGCATAAATGTAAAAAAAATAATATATGCAATATTATCTTCATTTTAGATGTCAAAAGGTTTTTGTGGCTCCCGGTGTTTTCTTTTCTGTGGGAAAAGGTTCCAAATGGCTCTTTTGAGTGTTTTAAGGTTGCCGACCCCTGACCTACAGGAAGCAAAACTTTTCTGTTTTCTTCTCTTTTGTGTTGCTGAGAAGGTTCAAGGTTCTGAATTTAATGCAGGAAGAAAAAGGAAAATAAAAACCAACACCACTGGAAATAAATACTTTCCTTGATAAAATAATTCAAGACTTGGCAAAATGGTCCAGCTATACAGCCTCTCAATCTACCAAGGTTGATAACCAGGGATTGCTACAGTAAAACCTACTAACCACATCTAAGAAGACAAGAGGTTGCCTACTCTGATGGAGCGGTTTTATCTCAAGAAAATCTGTGTTTTTGCACCATCACATCTGCTGAGCTGCCCTTTCATTCCTGATTCCTGGTCTTACAAAGCTTTGTTGTAATAAATTAATTAGCTGCTGTGTAGCATTCATCTTGTCTTTCTTAATCTCGTGACTCCCTCCCGTCAGAAACAGAACATAAATCTCAGTGCTGCAGTTGACAGATGATGGTAACTGAACCTCAATCCCTATGCAGCGAGTATGTCTGGTTTAGGAGGCATAAGGCCTTAAAAACATGGTTTTGCCAACAGGTGCGGGGAGCTGGAAGTATGGTAGAGATTTTGCATTGGCTGTATTGACTGTTACGGAGGAAGTTGATTAAAAAGGTAAGGTAAAGGTTCCCCTCGCACATATGTGCTAGTCGTTCCCAACTCTAGGGGGCGGTGCTCATCTCCGTTTCAAAGCCGAAGAGTCAGCACTGTCCAAAGACGTCTCCGTGGTTATGTGGCCGGCATGACTAAATGCCAAAAGGGCATGGAACGCTGTTACCTTCCCACCAAAGGTGGTCCCTATTTTTCTACTTGCATTTTTTACGTGCTTTCGAACTGCTAGGTTGGCAGAAGCTGGGACAAGTAACGGGAGCTCACCCCATTACATGGCACTAGGGTTTCGAACCGCTGAACTGCTGACCTTTCGATCGACAAGCTCACCGTCTTAGCCACTGAGCCACCTATAATTTTTTCCCCTGATTTTATATGGGTGTTGTTGTTTTTTTTGTACTATTGGTTTTCTGCTTTTTATACTGTTTTTAATTATTTGTGAGCTTTTACACAGATGGGCACCTTTATAAATTTGATGAAATAAATAAAATAAACCAAACACCAACAGCATACTTGGTTTAAATCGCCTTTTTCCTTCCTGGTAACTTTTAACAGTTTTTCTTATGATCTGTCACTTTTATATTCTCTTTTTTTATACAATATTCTGCAGTGACAGGGAAGAAAGAGTCTAAGATTAAGGGAATAAGATTCGTAATCCTTTCCTTAACGTCCTGTTGGTAACACACTCATCTTCACACAAGATGTTGTGCTGCAAAAATGGTGATTCTAACCCATAATACTATTGCAACTAATAGGGGGGGGGGGGCTTTGGGGTGGTGGTGGTACATGTGACTTCGAATCAGTTTATGAGTCTGAGTTACTTCCTGGACAGGTCCCTGCAGTTTTCTTGGCAAATTTTTTAGTGGTTTGCTCTTCCTTCTTCCTTGGCCCAACGTCACCAGCTGGCTTTGTGCCCAAACTAGAAGCCTCAGTCTCTTGCTTTCTACCCTGAAGCACTATACTAAACTGGTTCTCTATAACAGATAACATATAACAGATATAACAGTTAACATAAACGGATCTATCACTGTCATCACCAACAGCCCTGGTCGTGCGCAGTGGTTAGAATGCAATATTGCAAACTAACTCTGCCCACAGTCTAGAGTTCGATCCTGACCGGCTCGAGGTTGACTCAGCCTTGCATACTTTCAAGGTCAGTATAAAATGAAGACACATTGGGGGCAATGTGCTGACTCTGTAAAATTGCTTAGAGAGAGTTGTAAAAGCACTATGGAGCAGTATACAAGTCTAAGTGCTATTGCTCTAGGTTGATGATCATAGACATATATGCAGCTATGAATGGCATGTAATCTGTGCCCTCAATCTACCTGCTACCTCCCCCATATTGACAAAATGTAAACATGTACACCTGCCCTTTCCCATCCAGATTCTTCTATTTTTGACTTCAACAGCATTTTCCAACTCTGGGATGCAATTTATGATCTAGCAGCCTTCAAAATTTCTGACAGAAGATCTAACCCTGCTATCTGAAATTCTGGAAATATATATAGCGCCTCTGAGTCTAATTTTTACACACACCCACACCCACCAATACAAAGACAGACAGTTTGGTGCAGTGGTTAAAGACACTAGGCTAGAAACTGAGAGACTGTGAATTTATTTATATTTTGCCTTTATTTTATAAATACAGGTAGTCCTCGACTTACAACAGTTCATTTAGTGACTGTTCGAAGTTACAAAGGAACTGAATAAAGTGACTTATGACCATTTTTCATACTTATGACCATTGCAGCATCCCCACTGCCACATGATTTATATTCGGATGCTTGACAACTGACTCGTATTTATGATGGTTACAATGTCCCCGGGCTCATGTGATCCCCTTTTATGATCTTCTGACAAGCAAAGTCCACGAGGGAAACCAAATTCACTTAACAACCATGTTCCTCATTTACAACCACAATAATTCACTTAAGAAACGTGGCAAGAAAAGTCGTAATATGGGGCAAAATTCGCTCAACAAATTTCTCACTTAGCAAACATAAAGTTTGGGCTCGATTGTAGTCGTAAATCAGACTACCTCTAATTTTTTTTTTTTTTTAAGAATTTTTTTTATTTTTAAACAAAACATAAAACATAAATCCATCATCCATTACAATTGCAAACAGTGTGTCGGTCGGTTACAAGTCTTTTGTGCTTCATCCCCATATTCAAAATTTACTAATTATCTAATTTCTCATATTATCAAACAAATAAGTATCCTCATTTATCATTTATTTAACTATGGCTTTATCGTTTCATAAAAATTATTTTCAAATATTATAACATTCATTTCATGTTTCATTTCCATGTTTTATTATCTAGCCATTAATAAAATAAATCGCATATCTTATAATATTGTTTATCTTCTTGTTCTCTAATTTCAAATGTCAATTTACTCATTTCACCACTACCGATTACCTGTAATTCAAGGTGGCAAGCTACTACTCCTTCCTCCTTCTATTTCTCCCACAACAACCCAGTAAGGTGAGCTGAGCAAAGAAAAAGTAACTGGCCCAAAATTATTCAGCGGGCTTTCATATCTAAGGTGGGACTAGAACTCATTGTCCCTTGGTTTCTAGTCCAATGCCTTAATCACTAGATCAAACAGGCTCTAGTGAATTCTGAATTCTCTGAATTCTGATCCTGCCTTAGGCATAAAGTCAGCCAGGTGACTTTGGGACAGTCTCTCTCTCTCTCTCATGGAATGATAAACACCTTCCAAAAAAATATTGCTAAGAAAACTATCAAGTGACTGCATAAAAAGAGAATTTGTATAAGATGTTTTACAGATGGCATTTACTACCGGCGAGGTTGGCAAAGATGTTTAAAGATAAATCAGCTAAATGTTGGAAGTGTCACCAACTACCGGGATCTTACTATCATATGTGGTGGGTATGTGAAGAAGCAAAGAAGTACTGGGAAAAAATTAAGACATGGTTGGAAGAGATGAAACAACATCGTATTGAGTTGAAACCAGAAATATTTCTGTTAGGACTTTTACCGGAAACCTATAATAAAGAGGATGTATATTTAATTATTCATGTACTAACTGCAGCTAGAATTGTATATGCACAACATTGGAAAAGTGGAGAGATTCCTATTGAGAAGGTGATAAGGAAAATATTAGAATGTGCAGAAATGAATAGATTAACATTAGCAATTAAGGAGAAAGAGCAATTGAATATTATATGATGTATACGGCGAAGAATTAGAACAGTTACTTTCAAATTGTGATGGGAATAAGCAACAGTAAACAGCACCCCCCCAAAGATAATTTTCCCCATTCAAGTCCCTGGCTTAAAATGTTTTGGGCTGTATTTGAGTTCAATTCAGTGCTGCCCTGAATGAACCAAAAGGCCACGTGTCACTTGAGATACTAAAAGAGAAATCCCCATACGGAGTGTTTTCATCATCGCAGAGACTGATGGAGTTGGGTGTCTAACAACAATGCTAATTAAGGCAGCCAAATCAACATGGAAAGAGTCCTCTGAGGTTTAGAAGGTGTCACTTACATATTTAAGAACAAATTTTGCAGCTTGTTGGTATTGTTAGTGTTGGCTCTTACTACCAAGATCGAGGCAGATTCTGTGACCAAAAAGTGACTTTGAAAAGGTTATTGCAATATCTTTTGGAAAGTGATAGTTTTATGAGGGTTACTGCCCTGACACACTCCCCATTCAAGACTGGGTGATTAGAATTTAAGTATTTTTATTATGGCATTTCAGTTTGTTCAGAATACAACCTCCAGGCAAACTACTGTATTTATTTATCTATTTAGAACATTTGTACAGCCGACTATCTTCTACTAACCAACTCTGGGCGGCTCCCAATTAAAAGTTAAAACAACACACACGATATGAAAACTATAAAACCAAATAGCTTAAAATGTTTCAAAGAACAAAGACCTGGCAGCCATTCAGCCTTCTAATGTGCAAATTATCCAATCTTATCCCAGTGCTTGGAGGGAAATTCAGGCCTTCAAAGCTTTACCGAAGGGTGGGAAGCCTGCCTAACTTCAGAGGACAATGCTCCATAGGGCAGGGGCTACCACAGAAAAGCTTGTCTCAGCCAATAAATGAATCATGGAAAGATCTTAAGTTGCTAAGGGACACAGTTTTTAAAACTATTAAAAGTCCTAAGAGTCTGCTCTTAAGAAAGGAAAGGCTCTTTTTCTGGTTATGCATTCCAACTCATTTGAGGGGCCCTTGGTGCTCAGTGGCTAAGACGCTGAGCTTGTCGATCAAAAGGTCGGCAGTTCAGCGGTTCGAATCCCTAGCACCGCATTACAGGGTGAGCTCCTGTTACTTGTCCCAGCTTCTGCCAACCTAGCAGTTCGATGGCATGTAAAAAATGCAAGTAGAAAAATAGGGACCACCTTTGGTGGGAAGGTAACAGTGTTCCGTGCGCCTTTGGCATTTAGTCATGCTGGCCACATGACCACGGAGACTTCTTCGGACAGCGCTGGCTCTTCGGTTTTGAAACGGAGATGAGCACCACCCCCTAGAGTCAGGAACGACTAGCAGGTATGTGCGAGTCATTACAACACTGAGCTACACATATTTTTCCTATTTGTTTCTTTACTTTTTATCTCATCCTTTTTTCAAAGTAATATGCATAGCATTTATTTCTATTACCCCCCTATGAAATATTCCCCCAAGGATGGAGGGACGGACGGACAACAGTCCTTACTACCATCCCCTCTTTGAAAGACCCTGAATAAAAGTAGGAGGCAGCCAGCCTAATCATACCCACCAAATAACATTCTCAGTGATGGCATCCATTTCTGGATTTTCATCTCAGAAATTTTGGAATAAAATCCCAAACTTTACTTGGTTGCCAAGAAAACTCATTGGGTTACCAGAAACATTTGGTTGAGATTGTCGGGTTCCATGTATGCCCTGAAACAATGCTTAATAAAAGCTGTTTTTTTTACAGCTTTGGTTCTTATAGGATCGCAAGCTGTTTGGAAGGCTCTGCAGGAGAAAGACACACACAAAACTTTAAAACTGAAGGAGAGGTCATTTTTAGATGCATAGCAGGCAGATATACGACCTTTTATACGCTTTTGCCATTGCAGCGCTGCTGTACGTCAACCTGCAAGTGCATCACTTACATTAACATACATACATACACACACCTCTTTTCAGAAAAGGGCAGTTTTGCAAAAAAACCAGAAAGATTTGTTAATCGCCTGCAAAAAATATATATGCTATTTTTAACCGGGCTATTCACTTTCTGCTTTGCATTTCTCTCTCTGGACCCTCAAATAAGGGTTGAGTTTGTTCTCCCCTTAAACCAGCTTGCAAGCGACCCAATTCTTCAATTGCACGCTGTCTTCATCAGGTCCCTTTCTTGCAGGTTAGTGTCCAGGAACGTCCCCCCCTGTCCGGGTTCAATAATGGTTTCGCTCATCTCTCCCCTCCCAGCATCTATAAAGGGTGACGTGGGCGATACCAACTATCTCAAGGGGGGACGTCAAAAGTTAGCGGGCTCACCCAAGAAGGGTCCAAGGAGGATTGGGACCCATCGTCTGGTTCAGCCCTGAGTCGGCGCGATCTGGCGGGGCTTCGTTCCCGGTAGACTCGGTACAACCGAGGCCCCAGTACGCAGCTCAACAGCTTCGCCATCTTGGGGAAGGACCTAAAGCCGGGTAGCAGCGCGGGAAAGTGGGTGGGGAAGCCAGGGGAAACTATACTTCCTGGTTCTGTACGGGAAGGAAGAAGGGTCAAAAACTCCATAGGCTCTTTTTTAAAAAAAAACCGCAATGACAGCATCTGGTCCTTGATGTAGCTTCCCCTTCAGGCGATCAGACAGGAATACCGGTAGCATTTTATTTCAATGCAAAATCCGGTGGGTTTTTTTTGGACAGGAAAAAGTAAAAAGATGAGTGTACAGGTAGTCCTCAATTTACGACCACAATTGAGCCCAACATTTGCATTAAGTGAGAAATTTGTTAACTTGTTAAATTTGCGTTTTGCCCCATTTTACGACTTTCCTAACCACATTTGTTAAGTGAATCACGGCAGTTCTTAAATTAGTAACACCGTTATTAAGTGAATCTAGTTTCCCCGTTGACTTTACTTGTCAGAAAGTCACAAAAGGGGAATCACATGACCCCAGGACACTGCAAATGTCATAAATGTGAGCCACTTGTCAAGCATTTGGATGTAAATCACGTGAACATGGGGATGCTGCAATGGTCATACCCAGGGGTGAGTTCTAAAATTTTTTACTACCGGTTCTGTGGGCATGGCTTATTTTGTAGGCGTGGTTTGGTGGTAATGTTTTTTTTTTTTTTTTAATTTGATTTATATGCCGCCCTTCTCCGGAGACTCAGGGCGGCTTACAATGCGTTAAGCAATAGCCTTCATTCTTTTGTATATTTTATACAAAGTCAGCTTATTGCCCCCACAAACTGGGTCCTCATTTCACCTACCTTAGAAAGGATGGAAGGCTGAGTCAACCTTGAGCCTTGGAGAGATTCGAACCAGCAGAAATTGCAGGCAGCTGTGTTAATAACAGGGTGCACTAAACCCCTGTACTATCAAGGCTCTTTGTGATAATTCTTTAGGATTTAGCAGAGGTATTGGTCTACTAGGCATTTAACTGCTTGCAGAGCTGTACCGATCTACCCATTTGTTTTTGGAGGCACCGGTCTACCCATTTATTTTTGCAGGTACCGGTCTACTCATTTGTTTTTGCAGGCACCGGTCTACTCATTTGTTTTTGGAGGCACTGGTCTACCCATTTATTTTTGCAGGCACCGGTCTACTCATTTGAGTTTTCTTCCTTCTAGCCGATCAGCTGGGACTCAGGAGGCAGCAATAGATTGGGGGTGGGGCCAAATAAAAGGTAAAAATAATACGGGGGGGTGGAGGGGGCGGGGGTGGGGGTGGGGCAGAACCGGTTCGGTGATGTCATATCGTCACCACTACCGGCTCGGCGGAACCGGACAAAACCAGGAGGAACCCACCACTGGTCATACCGTGTTTCCCCGAAAATAAGACCCTGTCTTATATTTTTTTGAACCCTGAAATAAGCGCTTGGCCTTATTGCCATGCATTCAAAAGCCCGATTGGGCTTATTATCAGGGGATGTCTTACTTTGGGGGAAACAGGGTAGGTGTGAAAAATATTCACAAGTGACTTTTTCAGTGCTGTTATAACTTCGAATGGTCACTAAATGAACTTTTATAAGTTGAGGGCTACCTGTAGTAGGGCGGGGGAGAGGCATCATACTGGCAAGAGTACATATGGAAAAGATCGTGAGGTCTTGATGAACTGTAAGCTAAACAGGAGTCAGTGGTGTGATATGGTTGGGAAAAAAAAAAGCAAATGAAATCCTTATTTAATCCGTATTTTTATTCATTTTAATATTGTAAGCCATATATATTCATTGATGAAATAAACACACTGTTTGAATGAGCATCTAAAATACGTAATAATTAAAATAACTTTTTCTAGTATGATGATGTTCTCCAGTTGGACTTCAATACCTAGCATTCAGTAGGGCAGGACTAAAATACAGGTAGTCCTCAACTTACAACAGTTTGTTTAGTGACCATTTGAAGTTAACCACAGCGTGGAAAAAAAGTGACCTATGACCATTTTTCACACGACCTTTGCAGTATCCCCATTGTCATATGATCAGTATTCAGCTGCTTGGCAACTGACTCGTATTTATGACGGTTGCAGTGTCCCAGGGTCATGTGATCCCCTTTTACGACCTTCTGACAAGCAAAGTCAATGGGGAAGCCAGATTCACTTAACAACTGTATTGATAACTTAACAACTGCAGGGATTCACTTAACAGCTGTGGTAAGGAAAGTCGTAAAATGGAGCAAAATTCATTTAACAAGTGTCTCGTTTAGAAACAGAAAATTTGGACTCAATTGTGGTCGTAAGTCGAGGACTACCTGTATATCATATTTTAGCCAACAGGGCTCTTTAAAAAAAAAAAAAACTTGGCTCCTGTTGTTTGTTGTTCGACAAGAAAAGGAAATGGGGATCCCTCCCAACTTCCTCCTGGTTGTAAAAATGGAAAAGTGAATCATGCATACCAAACATATTTCATCATGTGTCCATGACTAACAGGTTGATTTTCTTGTATGACCAGTGTTTGGTCAGGACTAGATATTTTGCACAGTGAACTATAGAGTTCTGAATACCAGCTAGATATTCCACAGATAAAACTGAGACTTACAGAATGCTCCAAGGGGAGAGAAAGCAATAACTTTTTGACCTCCTAAAACCGTCCTTGGGAATTGTCAGTTCTCTCGGACTAGCATGGAGAAGTAATAAAATATCTGTCTATCATTGGCAGGAGTCTGTTCTATCCTTTTGGAAGTAAACTAATATCAGCTATCAATATTGATTGATTGATTGATTGATTGATTCATTCATTCATTCATTTATAGAATTTAACAGAATAACAGAATTGGAAGTGATCTTGAAATCTTCAAGTCCAAACCCCTGATCAGTTAGGAGACCCGATACCATTCCAGACAAATGGTTATCCAATATCTTCTTAAAAACTTCCAGTGTTGGATCATTCACAACTTCTGGAGGGAAGTTGTTCCACTGATTAATTGTTCTCACTGTCAGGAAATTTCTCCTTAGTTCTAGCTTCTCTCCTTGATTAGTTCCCACCCATTGCTTCTTGTCCTGCCCTCAGGTACTTTGGAGAATAATTTGACTCCCTCTTCTTTGTGGCAGCCCCTGAGATATTGGAAGACTGCTATCATATCTCCCCTAGTCCTTCTTTTCATTAAACTAGACATACCCAATTTCAGCAACCGTTCTTCATATGTTTTAGCCTCCAGTCCCCTAATCATCTTTGTTGCTCTTCTCTCTGCACTCTTTCTAGAATCTCCACATCTTTTTTTACACCGTGGTGACCAAAACTAAATGCAGTATTCCAAGTGTGGCCTTACCAAGGCATTATAAAGTATATTAACACTTCACGTGATCTTTATTCTATCCCTCTGTTAATGGAGCCTAGAACTGTGTTGGCTTTTTTTGGCAGCTGCTGCATACTGTGGGCTCATATTTAAATGGTTGTCCACTAGGACTCCAGGATCCCTCTCACAGTTACTACTATTGAGCCAGGTACCACCCAATGTATACCCGTGCATTTTGTTTTTCTTGCCTAAATGTAGAACCTTACTTTTTTCAACATTGACTTTCATTTTGTTAAATAGGGTCCAATGTTCAAATCTGTCAAGATCCTTCTGTATCTTAAGGCCACCCTTCTTACCTCAAGGACATTCGGGGAGGCTTACGGTCATAAAAAAATTATTTTTTTCACTTTCCGTAAGGCCCTGAAGACGTTTTTATTTCAGCAAGCCGGCCTGGCCTGAATAGGTTTTAGGGGTTTTTTTTAATTGTATTGCTAGGGGTTTTAAATTGGGGTGGTCGTTTAATTTAATTTATTTTTAATTCATTTAACTTTTATATTGTATGTTATTTTAATTCTCGGCTGTTCACCGCCCTGAGTCCCTTTGGGGAGAAGGCTGGGATATAAATCTAATAAATAAATAAATAAATAAATAAATAAATAAATAAATAAATATAAATGAAAAGCATAAATAAATAATATAATCCAGAACACCATGGTCTAATTAAAAGATGGAGAGGACAGCAGTGGTGGGTTGCCCCCGGTTCGGACAGGTTCACAAGAACCGGTAGTAAAACCGACAGGAGGCCCCGCCCCCCACCCCGGAAGTTGTCATTGACGATCTGCGCATGTGCAGAAGCAATGCACGCATGTACGCTTCGCGCATGTGCGTGCAATCCCATTGCTAACCAGTAGTAAAGGTAAGTAGAACCCACCCCTGGAGGACAGGAAATGAAGGGGAAGTGGGATCGTGGTGAATTGATATTCCCCCATTGGGACCCCAAGCTAACTGGCAGAGGCATGTATTACTTGTTCAAACAAGAACTTCTAAATTGCTTAAGGGTGGTCAGAACTACAGAATTGAAAATATCAAGTGGATAATAATAATAATCTAAACATTTGCCTGACTGCGCAATGTACAAGTAATCCTTGACTTACAACAGTTCATTTAGTCACGGATGAAGTCATATATACGTGTCCCAGGATAATGATGCAAAATAATGATATATAATAATAATGAAAATAAATAAAATAATAAAATAAAATAAAATAAAATAAAATAAAATAATAAAATAAAATAATAAAATAAAATAAAATAAAATAAAATAAAATAATAAAATAAAATAAAATAAAATAAAATAAAATAAAATAAAATAATAAAATAAAATAAAATAAAATAAAATAAAATGATGCTTGCAACAAAATACCAGATTCTTATGCCACCAGACTTGAAATTTTGGGCTTAGATAACTTAGAACTTCGCCGTCTTCGGTCTGACCTAAGCGTAGTACATAAAACCATCTGCTACAATGTCCTACCAGCCAATGAATACTTCAGCTTCAACCACAACAATACAAGAGCACACAATAGATACAACTCATGGTAAACCGATCCAAACTAGACTGCAGAAAATACGACTTCAGTAACAGAGTGGTCAACGCCTGGAATGCCCTACCCGACTCTGTGGTTTTTTTTCCCCAAATCCCCAAAACTTTAACCTTAGACTGTCTACTGTTGACCTCACCCCATTCCTAAGAGGTCTGTAAGGGGCATGCATAAGCGCACCAGCGTGCCTACCGTCCCTGTCCTAATGTTTTCTTTTATTCGTATCCTTTCCATGTATTGATAATTAAATTTACACTTGTATCTGTCATAAAATGCATGCTTGACGAAACAAACAAACAAACAAATAAATCAAATTTGGATCGGTCACCGGGACCAGAGATTTAATCTTCTGAGCTTTCGGAGTCATGCTGGAGCCCATCTTCAGGGAATTTCTCTACTGAAAATTCAAAAATTCATTTACTGACTGTTCAAAGTTACAGTGGTCCTGAAAAAAGTGTTTTATGACCATTTTCACAGTTACGACATGCTTTCAGATACTTGGCAACTGGTTCATTATTATGACCGGTACTGTGTCCCAAGGTCATGTGATCCCCTTCTGACAAGAAAGGTCAAAGGGGAATCCAGATTCATTTAACGACCGGGTTACTAACTTACTGACTGCAGTGATTCACTTAACAACTGTGGCAAGCAAGGTCATAAAATGGGGTAAAACTCACTTAGCAAATGTCTCACTTAACAACAGAAATTTTGGGCTCAGTTGTGTGGTCGTAACTCGAGGACTACCTGTTTCATAATAATTAATAAAATAAAAAAAGTAAATGATAATAATGAATATGAATAACTGAATTGTAATAATAATTCAAACAAATACCGGTCACATAACTTCCCAGACTTTAAAATGGTCAATAAGACAAAAAACTGGAAAGTGTATATGCCAGTGCCTGGAAACTGCTGATTAGAAGAGAAAGAACTGGGGGAAAAAAAAATCACAAAATACAAAAATCAGCAAATAAAAGTAGAACGACTGTGGCAAAAAAAAAATATGTAACAGGACCTTGGGTGCAATCCCAAAACAACTGGTTTAAAACTATATTTTTAAAAACTATATTTTAAAAAATGACCATTTGGGGGAATTAATGACTAGCAATTATTAAATGTCTCGACATTTAAATAACCAATTAAATGTCTCTCATTCCATACTACTTCCCTTTATGGTGCAGTTTATGTCCTTTTGATAAGCTCCACCATCTGGTATCCTCTGAATGTGCCGGATATAGATGCAGTTGGACGTCTATGCTCTTTGTGGTGGGTTGTTTTTTTTTTTAAACTTTTATCATGACTGTATTTTAGAAACAAAATAAATGTAAGCTAATAGATAATGCTGGGGATGTGAACAAAGAACCTCCGCTGGATCAGAGCAAAAAAATAATATTTTTTTTAGCCCAGTTAGCCCAGTTTCGCATAATGGTCCTTTGGAAGAATCTCTTCTCGGAAATGGATGCTGTTGTTCCAACTCCTAGGACTGCCACAGCTGTTCTGGCCACCCTCTTCTTACTTCTCCAACTTTGTGATGCCAACTGTAAGAACTATCTGAATTTTGTTTACCTTTTAGATTGGGAAAGATGCAGGAGGGGGAAACCATAAATACAGATCTGTAAGAATTGTGGGCTCCCCTGAATTTAGAACTTTTGGAGTTAGAATCGGAGACACCCAAAAAGCCATGTTGAGTGGAGGTGGTGGGACAGAAGACTGTTCTCATGTTCTCAGAGTATGTTCTCAGAGTAGAAAGATTGCGTTGACTCACCATCCCCCAATTTAGTACCCCTGATCCAGATGTTGAGAACATCATCTAAGAACTGAAATGAATCAAAATTAGGTGAAGTGTTAATATCACTTTATAATGCCTTGGTAAGGCCACATTTGGAATACTGTGTTCAGTTTTGGTCACCATGATGTAAAAAAGATGTTGAGACTCTAGAAAGAGTGCAGAGAAGAGCAACAAAGATGATTAGGAGACTGGAGCCTAAAACATATGAAGAACGGTTGCAGGAACTGGGTATGTCTAATTTGATGAAAAGAAGGACTAGGGGAGACATGATAGCAATGTTCCAATATCTCAGGGGATGCCACAAAGAAGAGGGAGTCAAGCTATTTTCCAAAACACCTGAGGGTAGGACAAGAAGCAATGGGTGGAAACCAATCAAGGAGGGAAGCAACTTAGAACTAAGGAGAAATTTCCTGACAGTAGAACAATTAATCAGTGGAGCAACTTCCCTCCAGAAGTTGTGAATGCTCCAACACTTGAAGTTTTTAAGAAGATATTAGATAATCATTTGTCTGAAGTAGTGCAGGATTTCCTGTCTAAGCAGGGGATTGGACTAGAAGACCTCCAAGGTCCCTTCCAACTGTTTTTCTTTTCTTTTCTTTTCTTTTATTCTTTTCTATTCTTTTCTATTCTATTCTCAGGAACTGACTGATTTCTGGTAGCCGGGGTGGGGGTGGGGACAGCATTTGAAAAGAAGCTGGATGATCATTTATCAAGGATGCTGAATTAGTGTCTTCCTGCAATGGGTAGGAGCCTGAGCTAGGCAATCACCAAGATCAATAGAAAAAAAAGCTATCATTCTTTTCATCTGCAGGATTCTGAGAATTGTTCTCAAATACATCTAGAGGGGACCAAGTTGGAGAGGTAACTGAGCCATAGTAAAATACCCACAGGATTTCACGTCAATTAATTTTTCCAGGAAGGGCTGGAAAGATTTTCTTGGAGAGCCACTAACTATTCTTCATTGTAGGCAATACAAGTGATGGCTGTTTGCAAGACTAATTATGATTCAGTAACTGTGAGAAGGATCTTGGAGTCCTAGTGGACAATCACTTAGCCAGCAGCGTGCTGTAGCCCCAAAAAAGTCAATACAGTCTTAGGGTGCATTAACAGAGGGACAGAATCAAAATCACACGAAGTGTTAGTACCACCTTATGATGTGTTGGTAAGACCACACTTGGAATATTGCATCCGGTTTTGGTTTCCATGATATAAAAAGATATTTGAGACTCTTGAAAAAGTGCAGAAAAGAGCAACAAAGATGATTAGTGGACTACAGGCTAAAACATGAAGAGGGGTTGCAGGAACGGGGAATGTTTAGTCTAATGAAAAGATGGACTGTGGGTGACATGATGGCAATTTCCCGCTATCTCAGGGGCTGCCACAAAGAAGAGGGGATCAATCTATTCTCCAAAACACTTGAAAGCAGGACAAGAAGCAATGGCTGGAAACTAACCAAGGAGAGAAGCAACCTGGAACTAAGGAGAGATTTCCTGACAGTTAAAATAATTAATCAGTGGAACAATTTGTCTCCAGAAGTTGTGGGTGCTTGAACATTGGAGGTTTTTAAGAAGGGATTAGACAACCATTGGTCTGAAATGGTATAGTTTCCTGCTTGAGCAAGGGTTTGGACTTGAAGATTTACAGATTAACAGAGTTGGAAGGGACCTTGTAGGTCATCTAACCCCCCATCCAAGCAGACCCTACACCATTTCTGACAAATGGCAGTCCAGTCCCTTCTTGAAAGCTTCCAGTGATGAAGCTCCCACAACTTCCAAAGGCAAGCTCTTCCATTGGTTGATTTTCTCCCTGTCAGAAAATTTCTCCTTATTTCCAGGGTGAATCTCTCCTTGTTCAGTTTCCAGCCATTATTCCTTGTCTGGCTTTCAGGTGCTTTGGAAAATAGCTTGACACCCCCACTCCTCTCTGTGGCAGCCCCTCAAATACTGAAACACTGCTATCATGTCTCCCCTGGTCCTTCTCTTCACTAGACTAGCTATGCCCAGTTCCTGTAACTGTTCATCATATGTTTTAGTCTCCAGTCCCCTAATCATCTTGGTTGCTCTTCTCTTCACTCTTTCTATTGTTTTTTTTTTTTCATTTAGAGAAGACACCTGTGTAAATGGAAAAGGGGAAAGGGTGGGGGAGAAAGAAAATGTTATTATATAAATGTACATTTATGATGATATGTGTGAATTTAGTAAAATGAAAAAGTGATTGAAAAGAAAGTAAAAATGGGGATTGCTCGAATACCACTTTGGAAAATTCTAAATTGAAAATGAATACAACGATGGAGAGAGGACAGAGGAGAGAAGAGAGGAAGGAGAGAGAAGGAAAGAAGAAAGGGAAAAGGAGAGGAAGAAAGAGAGGGGAAACAAGAGTAGGAGAGAAGGTTAGAAGGGAGGAAGAAGGGAGGTGTGGGGGAAAGGAAGGGGAAGGAGAGAAGGAGAGGAAGAAAGAAGAAAGTAGAAGAGTAGATGGGAGGGAAAGGAAAGAGAGGAGAGGGAGAAGAAGGATTGTTGTAAAACAAGGGAGATGAAATGGTAGAAGAGCAACCCCGAATATACTTAAATTGTTTAGGATGAAGATTATATTAGTATGAAAGTTAAAAGAAAATATGTATGTTAGATAAGAAATTGTACATTTAAGATATGTTTATGAGAAAAAAAAATAAAAAACTTTTTTTTTTCTGCGCTCTTTCTAGAATCTCAATGTCTTTTTTATGATCCTGTCAATGGGCCATAGCTTGCCTACCCATCCTTTTGCTAGTTAATCTCTTCTTAAGTTTGGGGACCTAATGATGTCTTTTCTTCTCATAGTTGTATACACAGAGAGAGGCTCTTCCCTAGAGTTGCCCTGTCCATGTCCATCTTGTTCTGGGAGTAAAGAAATATCGTGGTATTGTGTCCAGCAACACCAAACAGTTTTACTCTTCCGCAAATTCTCCAACAACCGTATACAGCGTTTTCCAGTTGCCTGGAGCTGGCTCGAGATGCTTCAGAATAACTCGCTTCAATTTCGCCATGTGAAGGATAATGACACGGGTCGTTACTGGTGTGACATGAAGCATTTTTATGATCTCGTGGTGGTGAGAAGTAAGTGAGGTAGCATTTGAAAGATAGTCAAATCCCAATAACACCTTTTATGCCTGAGGCTCTTCTGAAACTGGTTAGGTCACACTTATAACGGAATAACACAGATGGAAAGGAACTTGGAGGTCTTCTCGTCCGACCCCCTGTTCAGGGTTTGGCAGATCTCCAAAAACAGGAATTTGTTGTCATTGTTAACAATGAGGAATATGGTTAATGTTCTGACCTAAGCTTCCTTAGAAATTAAACAGCACAAACTTTGTCCTGGCAAGCCTGTTTAATTCATAGTTTCATTTACAGTCCGCAAGGCTTGATAAAGAGTCTTTCAGAGGAAGGTTATCAACACCCACCTATCTCATGTGGAACGCTGCCGAAGAGCTAATTTCCATACGCAGGGCAAGGCCAAACTTGGCACAGAGTCACAAACAGAAGTTTCAAATCTTGAATCGGCCAGACGAACTAATTGCTTCCTGCAAAAGCTCATGTCCTGTTCGCTTCTCTTTTATGTCTTATGGGAGGGGCCAATAATCTCCAAGCCTTACTCCCAAGTCGACCCTGTTTCCTTAATTGTTCCTGTCTCCTGGCATCTCTGCACATGCGCACACTGGGAACAGGCTCACGCTGTTCTTCTGCCTCGCCGGAGACTCCAGAGGCAGCAAAGAACTACCAGATGGCATTGGCCCCCTCTCTGCCTCCAACTCAGAGCACTCATCAGAGCCTTCCCCAGACTCCAGGACTGGCCTATGTTCCTCCTCAACCTCCCCATTGTCCGAATCTGCTGCCAGCTCTGCTGGCCGCTGGTAGACCACAACAGTTAAGACATCTGCAGACTAAGCAGAAAATGGAGGCTTTTCGCCACTCGTCACCAGATAGATCATGGGTGTCAAACTGGCAGCCCACGGGCTGAATGTGTCACACCCAGGCCACACCCACCCCAACCCCACGAAGGGGAAAAATGTTATGATACATCATGTAACGGCAATGTAACGTGGCAAGTTTGACACTCCTGAGATAGATAGATACTTGAGGCCAGACAAATTATCCTGGCACCAGAGGCAAAAAAACCTCCACTAATTGAGATTAGTGCAGCATCTCCTGGGCCAAAAACATTTCAATGCAGTACAGGAAGTCCTTGATTTATGACAATTTATGACAAAATTTCTGTTGCTAAGCGAGACACATGTTAAGTGAGTTTTGCCCCGTTTTATGATCTTTCTTGCCTTCAGTTGTTAAGTGAATCATTGCAGTTAAGTTTATTAAGTGAATCTGGCTAGTAGTCATGCTAGAAATACTTTGAAAGCTCCTCCCAGAGGGGAGCAACAGAAACAGACCGTGAAGTGGGTGTGTGGGGTCTCTAACGATGCTTTGAGCTCTAAGCACATAGCACCTATAAGCAGTATCCTGAATAACAGGAAGCAAGCTTCCTATAATCTTCTCGGCTGTCCATACCACTCTCTGTAGGGACTTTCTATTTGAGGCACTGCTAGCACCAAACCAAACAAAGATGCAGTTTGTTAAAACGCCTCATTTGTGCCTCTGTAAAAAGTGGCCAGGACAGAAAGAGAAAGATGTGCTCTCAACATCCGATGCAGGAAATGCAGACACTGGTTTGAACGGTTCACTAAGGATGACATGTGGAGAGACGAATTCGGATTCTTAGATTGTGAGTTCTAGTCTTGCCTTAATCATGAAAACCAGCTGGATGACCTTGGGGCAATTGCTCTCTCTCTCTCTCTCAGTCCAACCCACTTACAGGGTTGTTTGGTGGGGAAAATAGGAAGAGGAAAGAGTATTATGCAGTGGTGAAATCCAATTTCTTTTTACTACCGGTTCTGTGGGCGTGGCTTGGTGGATGTGGCTTGGTGGGCGTGGCATACTGCAAAATCTCCATTCCCACCCCACTCCAGGGAAAGGATACTGTAAAGTCCCTATTCCCTTCCCACTCCTGGGGGAAGGATATTGCAAAATCCCCATTCCCACCCCACTCTGGGACCAGCCAGAGGTGGTATTTGCCGGTTCTCCAAACTACTCAAAATTTCCGCTACCGGTTCTCCGAACTGCTCAAAATTTCATCTACTGGTTCTCCAGAACCTGTCAGAACCTCCTGGATTTCACCCCTGGTATTACGTATGTTCGCTGTCTTGAGTTATCTATACAAATAATAAAGGTGGGTTAAAATATAAACAAACAAAGAAACAATCCAGTGCTGGCTCTGCTCCAGCTGCAATTGTCTACTCTGATTTCTTGTTGAACATGTCTCTTCCAGGCAGTCAGCAAAGGTTGGAGTCCTATCAGGCTGATAGCATGTGCTACATCTTGAGCTGTTTATTCCCATCCAAGGAATTCTACAGGGAAGTGATAACCTGGTGGGAAGGTGGAAAACAAATCCTGGATGCTGATCAGATAGGAAGACCCAGCATATTTAAGGGGAAAAGGGCCTCTCAACTCCACATTTGTGTGAAAAAGAAGACTTTGGAGAAAACCATGAAGAAGCACGTCCAATGTCGCTTTGCTCAGAAGACCGAAATCACGTTCAAGTTGACGGATAATCATCATGATCACTGTACTTGTAGTACCTTAATGCCTTCTTTTCAGGGTAGGTTTCTCCTCCTGAATACAGGTGGTCCTCAATTGACATCTGTTAAGATTAATGACTATTGACTGTGAAAATTGATTTACGTCCAATTTTCACACTTTTGCCCATTGCAGCATCCCTGCAGTCAGGTGATCAAGATTTGAGTAACTGGCATGTATTTATGATGGTTGCAGCATCCTGGGGAGTCTTGGGATTGTCGTTTGCAACCTTGTAGAGTCACTTGAAAATCACATGATTCACTTAACTTTGTTTCCTGACTGCTTATTTGTACCCTATGACTATCATTAAGTGTTGTACTTTATGATTCTTGATGAACGTATCTTTTCTTTTATGTACACTGAGAGCGTATGCACCAAGACAAATTCCTTATGTGTCCAATCACACTTGGCCAATAAAAATTCTATTCTATTCTATTCTATTCTATTCTATTCTATTCTATTCTATTCTATTCTATTCTATTCTATTCTATTCCATTCCATTCCATTCCATTCCATTCCATTCCATTCCATTCCATTCCATTCCATTCTATTCTATTCTATTCTATTCTATTCTATTCTATTCTATTCACAACTTGGGTGATTCATTTAAGAACAATGGAAAAAAGATTGTATAAAGGAGCACAACTCACTTAACAATTGTCTTGCTTAACAAGGGAAATTTTGGACTCAGCCGTGAATGTAAATCAAGGACAACCTATATTTTGGAATGTTTCAGGTTGTTGTTTTTTTTTAGAGCTCATTCTTTCTATTGCTAAAGTCTGGGTATAAGTATTATTTCTTTTCTGGTCAAACAACGCCACCTATGTGACAAGGAAAGGAATCCCATGTTTTGTAGAAACAGCGGTCTTTGGGGAAAAAAGTTTGTAGAACATAGTTCCTCCCACGGTTTTTACTCATCATAAATTAATTGTGCTTTGTTTTTTCATTTATTTTGTAGTTTATGTTCTATGGTTTTATACTGATCATTATTATTCAAAATACAAAATAACATATTGACAGATCACCTAAATACAGTTTAAAAATCCTGAAGTTAAATGAAACAATCTTTAAAGAAATAAAAAAAGAAACCAAAAGCAAAGCAAAGGATAAAAAACTTAAAGAAAAAAGAATTGTGACCCAATTTGTTGATTGCCTCCAACCAGAGATATTTTATTTTTTATTATCTGATAGTTAAATTCCTCTTCCTTCCAGAGATTTATAAACTGCAATATAACTTTTTATATTTATTCCTTATATTTAACCGCTTGTTCCTGAATTTTCCTCAAAGGCTAAAATGGGAATTCTATTAAGGATACCATCACATAGATAACAATGTTAAATTTTGCACGTTGTCATTTGGCGAAAAAAAATCCATTTCTACTCTGCCTGTGTTGAGACAAGGATGATGTGTGTGTGTGGATTTGTGTGTATGTATATGTGTGAACAAAGTGGGGAAATTGCACAGTATGATGTGGAATTATGTCCTTTCCTTCAAATCCCTCCACTCCATTATTAGCGACTCTTCAAAGTTATAACCTATTTGAAAATAAGAACTTATGACCCGGATCTGAAGTTCCAATGGCCGCCTCCCCCCCATGATCATGTGACCACACTTGGTTGCTTGGCAACATGGCTGCAATTACAGCCATTTAACCCTGGTGTCATGTGATTGTGTTTTACAATGGTTTTGCCGAAAACCAACACTTCAGCAAAACTGTGTCCATCACAAAAATGGATCCACGCTTACGATTGCCATGCTTGCTTAGCAACTGAGCATTTGCATTTAAAACTATGGTGATTCGCTTAATGCTGCAAAAAGAATGTAAAATCAGATCAGTCCCATAACCAATTGATTTTATGACTGTTATGACTTATGACTATAATGGACAGACTCCCTTACAGGAGTGAAATCCTACCGGTTTGTAGCGGTTCGGGCGAACCGCTAGGGATTATGGGCATCAGTTTGCTGAACCGATAGTAATTACTTCTCCTTGGCCCCACCCATGCCTGGCCGGTCACAGCTCACCTCTTCCGGCAGCTTGATATTCCACAGAATTCAATGTTAAATGCAACAGAGAGAATGCTAACTTTTCTCCCTCCATTCAGAACGGAGCTGCTGCAGCCTGTCCCTTTAAGGTAGTCCCCAGCTTAGTGGGTGTGGCAGGGGAAGGATACTACAAAATCTCCATTCCCACCCCACTCCAGGGGAAGGATACTGCAAAATCCCCATTCCCTCCCCACTCCTGGGGGAAGGATATTGCAAAATCTCCATTCCCACCGCACTCTGGGGCCAGCCAGAGGTGGTATTTGCCGGTTCTCTGAACTACTCAAAATTTCCACTACCGGTTCTCCAGAACCTGTCAGAACCTGCTGGTTTTCACCCCTGCAAATAATTCTACTTACTCAAGTTTTGAATCTCTCTAGGATTTCAGGGCTGAATTTGATGTAACCTCGCTTGAAATGACAGGATAATGGGATCTTAAATATATAAACCTTGATATGCTGTACTTTTTTTTAATTTTTTTCCTGCTGATGTTCTCTCTTTCTGCCTTTCCCTAGATATCGGGACAGTGAAAAATGATTTATCGTCTCAATGCTCAAAAGTCAACATAAATGGAGTACCGTGGATTCCACTGGCGGTTTGCATTATATTGCAATTTTTGATCATTCTTACTCTGGTGGTATTGTGGAGGAGGAGTTGTAGGTAAATTGAAATCATATGAATTGGATCTTGGGAAGACATTAGGATTAGTCAAACTGCGGTGGCTCAATGGCTAAGACGCTGAGCTTGTCGATCGCAGTTCAGCGGATCGAATCCCTAGTGCCGCATAACAGAGTGAGCTCCCATTACTTGTCCCAGCTGCTGCCAAACTAGCAGTTTGAAAGCACATAACATAAAAAATACAAGTAGAAAAATAGGGACCACCTTTGGTGGGAAGGTAATAGTGTTCTGTGTGCCTTTGGCGTTTAGTCATGCCGGCCACATGACCACGGAGATGTCTTCGGACAGTGCTGGCTCTTTGGCTTTGAAATGGAAACGTCCCCTAGAGTTGGGAACGACTAGCACATATGTACAAGGGAACCTTTATCTTTTTAAATAATGATAGTGACATGGAAAAATGCAGTGAAAAGTTCCAAAATAGCAAAAGGTCTAGAGACCAAGCCTTATGAGGAACAATTAGTGTGTCAGGCAGTGGTGGGATTCAGCCAGTTCGTACCACTTCGGGAGAACCGGTTGTTAACTTTCTGAGCAGTTTGGCAAACTGGTTGTTGGAAGAAATCATTAGGGCAGAGAACCGGTTGCTAAATTACTTGAATCCCACCACTGGTGTCAATCATGTGAGATGGGAGACAAATGAACGAACGAATGAAAGAATCAATGAATGAATGATCTGGATATGTTTAACTTACCGAAGAGGTGACCAATAGGAGATATAATAGTTGTTAAATATCAAGGTTGCCCACCACAAAAGTGGGGACTGATTTATTATCTGTTGCCCCAGAAGGTAAGACTAAAATAAATGGTTGAGGCTGCAGAAATTTGATTCCAGATAGAAACTGCCACCATATGTGAACAGACAGCCAAGGAATTGGTCTGCCCTATGAAGTGGTGAGTTCTCCTTCACGGTAGGTCTTCAAACAGGAGTTGGATGACAAATCCCTTAAGGTTCCTTCCACTGCAATCCGTTATAGGGACTTGAAATTCTTACCTGAAATCTGGATGGATGAATCACTGGACATCAATACATTGGATATGGACACAGTTTAGGGCAGGAGTCTCCAAACTTGGCAACTTGTGGACTTGTCCACAAAGATTTGTGGACTCCCTCCCTCCCTCTGGAACAAATGAATGAACCCAGAAAAATTTGTGGAACTCTTCAGGCTTTTAATCTTAAGAGGTTTAAAGGTAAAGGTAAAGGTTCCCCTTGCACATATGTGTTAGTCATTCCTGCCTCTAGGGGGCGGTGCTCATCTCCATTTCAAAGCCAAAGAGCCAGCATTGTCTGAAGACGTCTCCGTGGTCATGTGGCCGGCATGACTAAATGCCAAAGGTGCACGGAACGCTGTTACCTTCCTACCAAAGTGGTCCCTATTTTTCTACTTGCATTTTTTACGTGCTTTCGCTAGCTTTTACTGCTAGGTTGGCAGAAGCTGGGACAAATAACAGGAGCTCACCCCGCTAAGAGGCACTAGGGATTCGAAGCGCTGAACTGCTGACCTTTCGATCGACAAACTCAGTGTCTTAGCCACTGAGCCACCACGTCCCATTTAAGAGTCCCTGAGTCCTTCGTGAGAAGGGCGGTATAAAAATTTAAATAATAAAATAAAATAAATAATAAAAGAGGTTTAGCTTTAGCCAAATCAGCTTCCTTTGGCAGGGAGCTGGGCTCTATAGACATTCAATATACTATTATCATGGTATAATAATGATCCATCCTTCCTTCCTTCCTTCCTTCCTTCCTTCCTTCCTTCCTTCCTTCCTTCCTTCCTTCCTTCCTTCCTCCCTCCCTCCCTCCCTCCCTCCCTCCCTCCCTTCCTTCCTGGCTATTTATTTATGGAAACATTTCTTTATTGCTTTTTTGTGTGTTGAAGATACCCTTCGATTTTAGCTTATCATCTACACATTGCCTTTTGGCCAGTAGAGGGTCCTTGATGCAAATCTTCACTTTGGATTCTGCTAATTTTTGCAATCTCTTCTTTCAGCCAGAAGTATACAGACCATCTGAAGAAGCCCCAGAAAGGTGGGTATACTGAAATTCACAGCTTTCATGTCTCCATTTTTGGCTGTCTAGATTCTGTTCAAAAGGGGACCAAGCTTGAAAAGGAGGACATAAGATTGGATAGAAAACCCAGATCAAATGAATTCTGGAGAGTTGAGGGGAACAATTTCTTCAATTAGTGTTGCTAAGGATGAAAGATGTGGGTGGACATTACTGAAAAGGCTGGTTAGAACTATTCTTCCTAATTAGTGGATAGTCTACATCAGGGGTGTCAAACTTCCTATCATTGAGGGCTGCATCAGGGTTGTGTTTGATCTCAGGGAGGCCGGGTGTGTGTGGCCAGAGAGGGCATGGCTAGCTTGATGTCAGTTGTGTTGGGGCACCTGTGGTGGCCCTAGCGCTCTGCCAACCTCCTAAGCTCCGTTTTTGGCTGGGACGGCCTCCTGCAACTCTCTGCCAGTGAAAACGGAGCTCGGGGGTTGGTGGTGCTCATTGTCAGAGGGTTGCAGGAGACCGTCCCAGGCAAAAACGAAGCTCGTGAGGGCCACACATACCCCACCCCCCCAGCTCTGTTTTTGCTGGCAGAGGGTTGCAGGAGGCCATCTCAGCCGAAAATGGAGCTTGTGAGGGCCGTGTGCATCCCCCCCCCCCACGGCAGAGGCATCGTGGGTTGGTCCTTCGCTGTTTCCGGGGTGGCCCCGTGGACCAGATCAAAGTACCCTGTGGGTCAGATCCGGTTTGACACCCCTGGTCTACACTCAAAGAGTTGGGTTTCTATTGAGAAGTTGAGGCTTTATATGCCCAGAAGCTTCATCATGCATTACAAGTTGTCCTCAACTTAGAACCACAATTGAGCCCAAACTATATATCACACACACAAAAGTACCCTTTTTTAAAGGTTTCTAAAAGCCATCTGCATCCTTGTGGCTGAGAACTTCAGATATATATCTTTATCTATCTACCTACCTATCTATCTATCTATCTATCTATCTATCTATCTATCTATCTATCTATCTATCATCTTTCTGTCTGTCTATCTATATGTCTATCTGTCAGTCAGTCAGTCTGTCTGTCTGTCTGTCTACCTACCTACTTATCTATCTATCTATCTCTATCTATCTGTCTGTCTGTCTGCCTTTCTGTCTATCTGTCTACCTATCTATCTATCTATCTCTCTCTCTCTCTCTCTCTCTCTCTCTCTCTCTCTCTCTCTCTCTCTCTCTCTCTCTCTCTGTCTGTCTGCCTTTCTACCTACCTACCTACCTACCTACCTACCTACCTACCTATCTACCTATCTATCTATCTATCTATCTATCTATCTATCTATCTATCATCTATCTATCTATCTATCTATCTATCTATCTATCTATCTATCTAATGTCTATCTATCTATCTATACATCTGTCGATCAATCTGTCTGTCTGTCTGTCTGTCTATCTATCTATTTATCTATCTATTTATATTCTCCATCTCCCTCCCTCCCTCCCTCCCTCCCTCCCTCCCTCCCTCCCTCTCTCTCTCTCTCTCTCTCTCTCTCTCTCATAAATAGACTTTAAGTTTCATGTTCTGCCCTGTGAGCAAAAGGAGGGAAAAAAACTGGCAAAAGAAGCAAACATCTATGGAATCTTTTATTCCATTAGAAGATCCTTATTTTAGGAATGCAAAGTTTTGGCTAGTTTGGAACAACACAATGATTTTTAACTTGCTAGTGCAAATGGGTTTACTTACTCATTCTGCTGCCTCTGCTAATTACAGATATCCCGCTATCTGAATACACACCAGAGATCTACGAGAATATTTAACCAGGAGCACCACTGTGATAAAGAAAATATTTTGGTTCTCAGTGAGTCAAACAACCTTGGACCAAACCCAGCAACTCTTGAGCAATGTTATGGTTCTAACATTTTCCTGGCTTTTTTGTGTGTGTTTTTTTAATCCTGCCAGGCTGTTCTTAATCCTCTGATCAACCTGCCAGGATTGTAGCTCCCATCATCTATTGGTTAGGTTGGCTGGCGAAGATAGGTTGATTTAGTATAGCACATCAGGAAAGCACCAGAGTAGATAGGTCAAAAAACAACAACAAAGCCCTGGATTTGGGGGGATTTCCTCTCATCTGAATTAAAACAGCCTCCACCCATCCTTGAGTCAGCAGAAAAACAATAGAGGGATGACATGTACTATCTCCGCGGCGGATCTGTCTCCTGCCTCAGTTTCAAGTTCACGCAAACACAATGTGATTTTTCTCCAAGCAACAAAGCCGAATGGATTCAACGCACTTTGAAGCTGCCTTTGGTAGATATCGAAAATAGGAGGAAAATACTATTTTAAGATCAATACAGTTAAGGACTGTTTAAGCCTTATTCATGAGCTGGGGAATAGAGAACAATAACAGGGTGGGCTGCAGGAAAAAGAAAAGAAAAGAGGTAGCCTGGGCAGTGATGAAATCCAAATTTTTTTTATTACCGGTTCTGTGGGTGTGGCTTGGTGGGCGTGGTGTGGCTTGGTGGGCATAGCTTGGTGGGCGTGGCAGTGGAAGGATACTTCAAAATCCCTCCCCACTCCTGGGGGAAGGATATTGCAAAATCTCCATTTCCACCCCCACTCTGGGACCAGCCAGAGGTGGTGTTTGCCGGTTCTCCGAACTACTTAAAATTTCTGCTACCGGTTCTCCAGAACCTGTCAGAACCTGCTGGATTTCATCCCTGAGCCTGGATATATTTATGTTGTGTGTCATTGCAATAAGAAAAAAGTCCCAAGCTTTGGAGATTTGGATCTCCTGGTCATCCAAAATGGTCAAAGTTTGAATTGCTGTTCAAAGTAGGAAGAGTTTTCCAAAAAGGAACTTCCTCCACTGCGAAATACATTTTTCCTGGTTTTTGCATTTTAATAATTTTCTTTATATAGGTAGTCCTCAGCATACAATCATTTGTTTAGTGACTGCCCAAAGTTAACGACAGTGCTGAAAAAATGATTTCGCAATAGCAATAGCACTTAGACTTACATACCGCTTCATAGTGTTTTATAGAGTCAGCCTATGGCCCTCCCGAATCTCATTTTACTGGAAGGATGGAAGGCTGAATTAGCCAGTCAAGATTGAATTGCTGACAGTGGGCAGAGCTAGCCTGCAATACTGTATTCTAACCACTGCGCCACCAAGGCTCTTAATAATAATATACCGGTATATATTTTCACACTGCCCCCTTATCCTTTACAATTTCTGCAGCTGGGATTACACAGCCTGCCCAACCACAATATCTTTTAGCCAATTGCAGCTTGTTCAGTAAAGCCATGGTTGCACTGATTGTAGTTTAGCACAGGAATGAGCAACTATGGGCCCTTTATGACCTGTGGACTTCAACTCCCAGAATTCCTGAGCCAGCCATGTTGAAGTTCACAGGTCAGAGCAAAAGTAATAGCACTAGTACTTAGACGTACATTCTGCTTCACAGTGCTTTAGAGCCCTCTGTAAGTGGTTTACAGAGTCAGCATATGGCCCCCCAACAAACTGGGTCCTCATTTTACCAACCTCGGAAGGATGGAAGGCTGAGTCAACTGTTCACAATCAAACTCTTGGCAGTCGGCAAAATTAGCCTGCACTATTGCACTGTGCCACCACGGCTCTTATGACCCATTTGTGACCCATCCTTGCACTTCCAACCACTGCAGGTCCATGTCATGTGATTGCCATTTGGGTGTTTGGCACCTGACATGTATTTCTGGTAGTTGAAGCATTTCAGGGTCATATGATCACCATTTGCAATCTTCATCTGGCTTCTGAAGCAAATTCAATGGGATACACTAGAATTGTTTAATGGCCATGTGATTCACTTAACAATAATGGTAATTTGCTTAACAATCATGGCAAAAGAGGTCATAAAGTTGGATGTGAACACATGATGATTCCCTTAATGGCCACATTGCTTAGCCACAGACAGTCCAGTCACAACTGTATTCGTAAGTCAAGGATAACCTGTAGCGACATAAAACATGTGTCAGGGTTCTGACCGATGCCCTAATTAAATCATGAGTCTTGAGCCAAGCTTCAAAAGAAATCCAGTTATTTATTAGAGGCTTCATGTCGGCACGTTCCAAGTGAAGCCAACTCTGACCTCACTTAATTTACGTCCTGGTTCTGACCCTGTTTCCCCCCCTCCCCCCAAGTTGTGTCATCAGTCACATCCTCCAACGAAGCAATTTCGTGGGTTGTAGAGATCACTCCCCTTCAGCCACAGTGCGTAACCAAGGAGATGGCCTTGACAGAGAGATGGCTGGAATGTGCTTTTTGTTTGACTGAAGTCAAATGAAAGGTTGGCAGTTCAGCGGTTCGAATCCCTAGTGCTGCGTAATGGGGTGAGCTCCCGTTACTTGTCCCAGCTTCTGCCAACCTAGCAGTTCGAAAGCACGTAAAAAATGCAAGTAGAAAAATAGAGACCACCTTTGGTGGGAAGGTAACAGCATTCTGTGTGCCTTTGGCGCTGAGTCATGCCAGCCACATGACCACGGAGAGATCTTCGGACAGCGCTGGCTCTTTGGCTTTGAAACGGAGATGAGCACCGCCCCCTAGAATCGGGAACGACTAGCACATATGTGTGAGGGGAACCTTTACTTTTACCTTTAACGTAATATTTATATTATGCTATATTTTACTTTTATATTTTACTTGTACGTCATCTAGAGTTGCGTTATGAGGGAGATGGGCAGTTTCTAAATTTGATATTTAATAAATAAACAAATGAGCAAGGAGAAAACTACACCCTCACCAACCTCAGCAAAGCAAACCACTGTATATAAACAGAAAGCAAATCCCACACTCCCTAGCACAGATAATAGACTCTTTGTTAGACAGCTTGGAGGTGAGGACAAAATCATGGTCTCATTTGATGTCACAGACCTGTTCACGTCTATAAATCCAGAATTAGCCAAAGAGTCCATGACCGCATTGCTCAACAGCACACCTGACTCACTTAACCAAATACACAAAGATCGAAACATTCAGGATTATGGATCTCATAAACCTCTGCTTAACTACATACTTCCAATTTGATGGACAAATTTACCTACAAATTGAAGAGACACCTATGGGATCATTGCTTTCAGGACTTATAATGCAGGTCATCATTCAATGTCTAGAAGCCATAACACTTCCACAAATACATCTGAAAATATGGATCTTTACCATAATATAAAATGAGAGAACATCCAAAGAACTATTAATAATATTCTTAAAGGAATCCAGTTTACTAGAGAAGAAGAAAACAACAACTTGCTACTACCCTTCCTGGACATCCTGATCAGCAGAGACCACAATGGCAAACGAAAAATGCAAGTCTACAGACAAACCTCCCATACTAACCAGGTTCTCCATTACCGAAGCAACAACTCAACGTCCCACAAGAGAAGCTGCGTAAGGGCTTTATTTAGATGAGCCCAAATTCACTGCAGCAACCCGGAATAGCAGGAAAAGAAAACAGAGCATCTATACAACATATTCCAACAAAATGATTTAAGTGCCAAAGCCCACTGTAACAACATCGCCAAAAAGGCATTAAGAGTTATAAACCTAATCTTGTGTAGCTTCTTCTCCGGTAATATTACACTACTAACAAGAGCATACAAAACATTTGCTAGACCAATTCTTGAATACAGCTCATCTGTCTGGAACCCGCACTACATATCGGACATTAGTACAATTGAACGTGTCCAGAAATATTTCACAAGAAGAGTCCTCCACTCCTCCGCTCGCAACAAAATACCTTATGCCACCAGACTTGAAATTCTGGGCTTAGAAAACTTAGAACTACGCAGCCTTCGATATGACCTAAGCGTAGCTCATAAAATTATCTGCTACAATGTCCTACTTACCAATGACTACTTCAGCTTCAACCACAACAATACACGAGCACACAATAGATACAAACTTAAAGTGAACCACTCCAAACTCGATTGCAGAAAATATGACTTCAGCAACAGAGTGGTCAATGCCTGGAGTGCACTACCTGACTCTGTGGTTTCATCCGCAAAGCCAGGGGTCGGTTCTACTTACCTTTACTACTGGTTCGCAATGGGGCTGCATGCACTCTCTTCTGCGCATGCGCAGAAGCATTTTGATGATGTCGGGGTCGGTGGGCGGAGCCTCCCGCCGGTTTTACTACCAGTTCTATAGAACCGGTGCGAACCGGGGGCAACCCACCACTGCCCAAAGCCCCAACATTTTAACCTATCTACTGTTGACCTCACCCCATTCTTAAGAGGTCTGTAAGGGGCGTGCATAAGAGCATCAGCGTGCCTACCGTCCCTGTCCTAATGTTTCCTCTATTTGTATCTATTTTATGTATCCAATCTATGTTTATAGTTTGTAGTTTATGTTTTTACTTGGCTGAGTCCTCAGGGAGAAGGGCGGTATACAAATTTAAAAACAAACAAACAAACAAACAAACAAACAAACAAATAAATAAATAAATAAATAAATAAATAAATAAATAAATTACCTAATACGTTCTTGACAAATAAAAAAAAAAGAGGATATCTATGCGGCTTTATCAAAAAGTCCCTGACCACTCAACCCAATACAGCACAACTAACACAAACCCTAAAAAAGAATTACGCTGCCATACACCAAGACTATCTCAGAAGCCACCAACAGACTATTACAACCACATAGAATCTGCATAGCACACAAGCCAACTAAAGCCTTCAAAACATCCTAAGCAGACCAAAAGACCCAGAACAACTCCAGAAGAAAAAACCCAGCAAAGCTGGCTGGGGGAATTCTGGGGATTGAAGTCTACATATCTTAAAGTGGCTCAGGTTGACCAAGTCTGCCCTAGTCTAACTCCCCTACTCAGGGCAAAAATCATCAGACCATCTGAAATAAATAAGCTGTCCAACCTTGGAAACCTCCTGTCTTCCCCCTCCTATATTAAAAAAAATGTTAAATACATTTTAGAGGAAAACACTACAGTGTTTATATGCTTCATGGCACAAAAGGACAGAGGCTCTGTCATAGGCTGGGAGGGGGGCTCATAATGAGTATACAGCTGGCTTATATTTGGATTCTGCTGTAAGGGCGGGATGGAGGAAACTCGTGTTGAGGTCCACACTGAGTTATTTATGTACTTATTTATTTCCTGCCTTCGCTATAGACGCTCAGTCAGCCAAGGTCACGGAATTGTTGATGAATGTAAAATTAAGAGGATGGAACATTGGCATACAGTACCCCGAGTTCCTAGAGGAAAACAAATACAGTGTAAAACTAAGTCAGTTTTCAGGCCAGGTAGTGCCTTCAACCAGTGCTAGGATTCAAATAATTTAACAACCAGTTCTCTGCACTAATGACTGGCTGGATGGGTGTGGTCATGGTGAGCATAGCCAGGGGGGTGTGACAGGCAGCATTCAGCCTCCTGCACTCCCCTGCCACACACCCCCACTCCCTGTTTTGGGCCCATTAGGCCTCCCTGCAGCCTCCTGGGAGCAAAAATGGGCCACGGGGGGGGAGGGGGCTATGCCGCACCCCCCGCACCCTGTTTTGGGCCTAGTAGGCCACTCTGTACTTACCTGGGAGCCAAAATGGGGTGCATAGGGACTCCTGGAAGGGGCGGGGCCAGCCAGCAATTTAACAACCGGTTCGCTCGAACCGGCCCAAACCGGCTGAATCCCACCACTGCCTTCAACTCTCTCTTGGTTTTGTGAAGTGCCTCCTATTTCATGCTACTTATCATGGCCCCATCGGAGCCTGAGTCTGAGGAGGAGGAGGAGATGGAGCTAGGGCCAATACACAAATGACCGAAGAAGCAGGATGTGGCAGTCCCGGGTCCCTCGGCCTGGGAAGAGTGGGGGAGGAGGCGCAGGAGGACCAGGAGAGGGGGCAGGGCAGGTAGCGGAGCAGAGGAGCAATGGAGCTCTGGCAATGAGCAGTTACCTCCCCCCCCCGATCCCCAAGCACGGAGAATGGAGATGAGGTGGGATCAGCTCAGGGCAACCCGACGACTAGGGAGGAGGGCGCCCCATCCTTCTTCACAAGGCTCACCTGGGGAATGAGATTTAAAGAGACACTGTTGGGGAATGAGACTTAAAGAGACAGTGTTGGGAGGGGCATTTTTCGGGAACAACCATTGCTTTTTCCAGTCTCACATGCTGTTACCGACATCTGGATACTTTGCTGTGTTTTGTCTCGTTTGTCTTGTTTGCGGTGCTGGCCTGCCCTGGTTACATTCGAAGTTGCAGTGACACAGTTATACTCTAAGTGGTGCTGCAGTCCCAGGGAACTCTTCCTGTGACAAGGACTCTCTGCAACCAAATTCCCGGAACTTTGGCTGCTTTAAGAACTGTGCTTCTCCTCTGGACTAATAGCAGCCAGGAACTATTGGAGGTTGCGTGTCTAGAGCTTTGCTCCTGGACTTGCAGTGAATGGTAGGATTTTGGGGGGAAAAGTTGTGTTAAGTCCTCAGACTTATGATGCAATGACGGGGAAGCTCCTGATTGGCTAAGGCGCACAGCATTTGTGGTGGGAGAATAAAGCTCTCCAATTGGTTTATCGCGTCTGACAGCTGCTATATAAATAGCTGTCAGACAAACGAACTGTTCAGTTGCCGTTCTAATCTTGCTCTGTTCCAGTTGCTAAGCCAGTGTTAAGCCAATAAAGGCTTGTTAGCTTCAGAACCTGTCTCGCCTCAGTTATTCCCAACCCCTGGTTGCTCAACAGAGCAAGTTGTAATAATAAAGGGGAGTTAAGCCTTCGATCTGGCTATGTTGTTTCCATGCCCAGCCCTGAGTCATCACACTATTTTAGAAAGTGGCCAAGCTCAGCACTGCTGCTCCTTGAGCAATTTCACAAGATGAAGTTTCCAATTTTTTTTTATTTTTTTTTACAAATGATTGTTTTGTTGAATGTTGCAGCTACACCTCACTATGCAGAAAAGGCCTATGACTTAACATTCAAGAGGAGAAAACAGTGCCATTGAAAACTACTCTTGTCAAGATTCTGTGTATTACTGGTAGTCCAGTGGTGGGTTGCTAGCGGTTCTCCCTGGTTCTTGCGAACCGGTAGTGGAAATTTTGAGTAGTTCGGAGAACCGGTAGAGCCTGGCCCCGCCCCTATCTATTCGCTGCCTCCCGAGTCCCAGCTGATTGGCTAGAAGGAAAAAAACTGTTTAAACTCTTGCCGTGGCACTTCAAAGGGCTGCCCTACAGCTGATCAGCAGTATAAGGCAAGGTGGTGGTAGACCAGTGTGCTCCAAAAACAAATGGGTAGACCGGTACAACTCTGCAAGCAGTTAAAAGCCTGGTAGACCAGTACCTCTGCTAAATCCTAAAGAATTGTCACATGACCATCAAATTACACCCCCAAAATAAGCCACGCCCACAGAACTGGTAGTAAAAATTTTTAGAACCCATCCCTGTGGTAGTCCTCAACTTATAAGCACAGTTGAGCCCAAAATTTCTGTTGCTAAGCAAAATATTTGTTACATGAATTTTGCCCCATTAAACGAGCTTTCTTGCCACACTTCTTGTAAATCGCCGCGGTTGTTAGGAACATGGTTGTTAAGTGAATCCAGCTTCCAGATTGATTTTGCAGGTCAGAAGCTCGCAACAGTTGATCACATGACCGCGGAACACTGCAACCGTCATGAATACAAGCCAGTTGCCATGCCTCTGAATTTTGAATCACGTGACCATGGGGAAACTGCTATGGTCATGAATATGAAAAACAGTTGTAAGTCACTTTTTTCAGTGCTGTTGTACATTTGTTTTTTTTTTGTTTTTTTTTTAATATATATATATATATATTTATTTTATAAACCAACAAACATACATAATTAATAATTCAGTATATCATCTAGATCTGTGTTGGCGAACCTATGGCATGCGTGCCAGAAGTGGCACGCAGAGCCATTTTTCCGGGCACGCGAGTTGTCACCAAGCTCACCTGAAACTGCGCATGCCCGCGTGCCCCAGAGCTGGTGTTCAGGCCTCTGGTGCGCATGTGCGCAATTCAGGGGGCCCAGCTGGTCTTCGGAGCTCTTCTGTGCATGTGTGTGTGGGTTTGTGCATGTGCGTGAGATTGTGCGTGCATGCGCAGATAGCTTTTGCGCACATGCAGAAAAGCTGTGCGCATGTGCAGATGGTGCAGTTGCATGCACAGCACATGGGGAGGAGCTGCACGTTACCACGGATGGCACACAAGTGAGCGCAGCACGTGCAGCGCATTCTTGTTTGGCACTCAGTAAGTAAAAGGTTTGCCACCACTGATCTAGATGTTTCTATTTTGTCTTCTTCTTTTTACTCCTCTGATCTTCATCGTTTCTTTATTTACATTTATCTATATCTCTTCTCTAACCAATTGTAAAATTGTCTCCATACCTTGTAATATTCTGAATCCTCTCTTTCTTTAATTATCAAAGTCGGTCTATTCATTTCTGCACAATGTAATATTTTCTTAATTACTTCATCTTCTGAAGGGATTTTCTCTACTTTCCATCTTTGGGCAAATACTATCCTCGCTGCAGTTATTACATGTATAATCAAATATACCTTTTCTTTGCTGATTTTCTCTGGAAGGATACCCAATTGGAACAGCTCAGGTTTTAAATCAATATGTTGTTCAAGCATTTCTTCTAACCATGTTTTAATTCTAATCCAATAATTTCTCGCTTCTGGACATGTCCACCAACATATGATAGTACGATCCTGGTGTCTGACGGTATTTCCAACATTTAGCTGATTTGTCTTTAAACATTTTTGCCAATTTTTCAGGTGGCATATGCCATCTATAAAACATTTTATATTGGTTCTCTTTATATGCTGTGGACATTGTTAATTTATAATTCCTTTCCCATAGCTGCTGCCATTTATCTAGTTCAATTGAATATCCAATTTTTTTTGCCCAAGCTATCATTGTTTCCTTTACTTGCTCTTCTTCCAATTCAATACTAAGTAAGAAGTTGTATATTGTTTTGATTATTTTATCATCTGTTCCTGTGAGTATCCTATCCAGATCTGTCATTTCTAAATAAAAACCATATGATTTCGCATCTTTTTCACATCTTGTTTGTATTTGCATGTGGGTATTGTTGTGTTCGGCAGCTCCCGGCAACAAGGGACGCTGCCCGGGGATTGGCTAAGAGGCGTGGCCTCGTAAACGCGGCAGTATCTGTGTTTGCTATTGGTTGTGCTCTGACAGCTAGTTGGTATTTTAAGAGCTGTCATGTTACCTCAGCGTTAGCCCTGTTGTGTTTTCCAGCCTGTTGGCTCATAATAAAGGTTCTTGTTAACACCACTATCAGTCCCAGTTAATGCCTGCACTAAGAATATAATACTGGCGATGAGGAGTGGAGAACTACTAATGGCACCGCCTACTTTTGCCCCTTTCGATGCTTCCTCAGAGGTTTGGGACGCTTACATGGAAAGGTTTGAATGCTTCTTGGAAGCAAACGATTTCACCGATCTTTCCGGGGGTAAGAAGAGGGTGCATTTCCTTAATTCTTGCGGGCCAGAGGTTTTTGCGACCGCTCAGGCATTGTTCGCACCTACCCCAGTGCATACCGTGGCCTGGGACGTCCTACGGCTTAAATTGAAGGACCATTACTCCCCCACCCCGTCCCGCATTGCCCGGAGGTTTAAACTGCACCAAATTCTACAGGATGAGGGGGAGACCATCAACCATTACGTGGCTCGATTGCGAACAGCTGCCCTCGATTGTGAGTACCACGACCTGGATGATGCCCTTGTAGAACAGCTGGTGTGTGGTGTTAAGGACATAAGGTTGCAGAGGCGTCTACTGGCCAAACGGAACTTAGATCTTCCTACTGCGATCGAGGAGGCCCAGGCGGCTGAAATGGCTGAGAGATCCACTGCTGACATTAGGAAATTTTACCCTTCCGGGGGCGCTACCTCTTCCGCAGTGCCCCTGCATGAAATTGTCTCTGAAGGGTCTACGGATGAGGAGACTGAGATCGACCACCTTCAGTTGTCCAAGCCCCAGCCTAAGGAAAAACGTTGGCCTAAGAAGACTCCACCTTCGGGATGTCTCAGCTGTGGTGACCTGCTTCTTGTCGGGACGAGCTCATTGAGCGAGTAAGGGCTGTCCTCCTCCGTTTCCGGAAATCGGGGTTAAAATTGAACAAAAACAAATGTAAAATTGGCGTTCCCCAGATAGAATTCCTGGGCTACTTGGTAGATGGTAAGGGAATCCGTCCCATCCCCACCAAGGTAGCGGCTATCAAGCACGCACCGGTGCCCACCTCCCGAGCTGAGTTGCAGTCGTTCTTGGGGCTTTTAAACTTTTATAATGTGTTTTTGCCCCACAAGGCCACAGGGGCCGAACCCCTCCATCGCTTGCTGTCCAAGACGGCCCCATGGGTGTGGATGGAAGTACATGACCATGCCTTTCGCACGGTTAAAGATCTATTGTCATCATCTGCGGTCCTAGTCCAATATAGTGCAGATTTGCCCCTTACCCTGACCGCTGACGCGTCACCGTTCGGTATAGGTGCGGTGTTGAGTCACCGTTTTCTGAACGGGTTAGAAGCCCCTGTAGCATTTTACTCTAGGACATTATCCCCCGCTGAAAGAAACTACAGTCAGCTTGACCAGGAGGTTCTCGCGGCTGTGGCTTCAATTAAAAGGTTTCATGAGTATTTATACGGCAGGTCCTTTGAGCTAGTAACAGATCATAAACCCCTGCTAGGGTTGCTGGATGGAGGCCGCCAAACGCCTGTGGTCATGTCCCCCCGTATGTCCCGGTGGTCTGTCTTCCTGGCCGCCTATAACTATTTCTTAGTATACCGGCCTGGTAAACTTATCCCTCATGCTGACGCCCTGAGTCGTTCACCTTTACCTTCCCCGGTGCTCGACCCCTCCCCGGCTCTGCCCGTCCTCCTAGTCGAAGAGTCATCTTTGCCTCTGACTGCCACAGACATTGCTGCCCATTCCCTCCGGGACCCTATCCTGTCTCAGGTTCTCTGCTGGGTTAGTACGGGGTGGCCATTGGAGCAGACCCCCTCTGTCTTTACCCCTTTTCGAAATCGCCAATACGAGCTTTCTGTTCAATTGGGGTGTTTACTGTGGGGACATCGGGTAGTCGTTCCCCCGTCCCTCCAGCCTGGGGTTCTCCGGTGTTTACATGCGGGCCACCCCGGCATTGTACGTATGAAGGAGTTAGGGCTCAAGGTTGACTCAGCCTTCTATCCTTTCAAGGTAGGTAAAATGAGGACCCGGTTTGTGGGGGCAATAAGCTGACTTTGTATAAAAAAGAACACCGCTTGGGGGGGGCAAAAGCCCTACTAAGCAGGCATATACAAAAGTATGAAGGCTATTGCTTAACGCATTGTAAGCCACCCTGAGTCTCCGGAGAAGGGCGGCATATAAATCAAACTAATAAATAATAAATTTATTTATATACTACATGGGGCTCCCTTTGAGGAGCACTGGGAAGCTCCAACTGGCGCAGAGTGCGGCCACGCGGGTGGTTATGGGAGCGATGTGGCGTTCCCATGTAACACCTCTTCTGCGTGAGCTGCACTGGCTCCCGGTGGTCTTCCGGGTGCGCTTCAAGGTTTTGGTTATCACCTTTAGAGCACTCCATGGCTTAGGACCTGGTTATTTACGGGACCGCCTGCTATCACCAATAGCCTCCCACTGGCCGGTACGCTCTCATAGAGAGGGGCTCCTCCGGGTGCCGTCAGCCAAACAATGTCGACTGGTGGCCCCCAGGGGGAGAGCCTTCTCTGTGGGTGCACCTACTATCTGGAATGAGCTCCCCCCGGAGATACGGAGGATCCTGGATCTGCACACCTTCCGTCGTGCTCTCAAGACTTTTTTATTCCATCAAGCTGGCCTGGCCTAAATCTTTCCCCTTTAAAATGTAAATTTTAATTTGTTTTTAAAATTTTTGGGTGTTTTAAATTTGTCTCAGCCAAATTGTTTAATTCGGTTTTATTCTGTTTTTAAATTTTGTATTTATGTGTTTTATTCTGTGGCTGTTCACCGCCCTGAGTCCTTCGGGAATAGGGCAGTATATAAATCCAATAAATGAAATGAAAAAAAAAATGAAATGAAATAAATAATAAATAGATCTGGCCCGCAGGCCTGGCCTGGAAATATCAAAGGACTGGCCCACAGTGCCTCTGCCGACCAAAATGGGGTGCGGGGAGGCCACTCACAACCCCCTATGGCCCATTATGGCCTCCATGGCCTTCTGCTGGCTAAAAATGGGCCCGGGGGGGCAGTGCATGGCCCCCTGTACCCCATTTTGGCTGGCAGGGTGCTGCAGGAGGCTCCATCCCATCTCCCCCCCCCCGCTAGCCCACGGAGGAGAACAACAATGCTGATCCGACCCTGAAGAAATCCAGTTTGACACCTCTGCAGTAGTTCATAAAGTGACCATTCAAAGTTATGCATGCCATAAATTCGCCATCACGGCCCTAGACCATTTCAGATAAATGTCCAATCTCTTCTGAAAAACCTCCAGTGTTGAAGCACCTATAACTTTTGGAGGCAAGTTGTTCCACTGATTAATAGTTCTCACTGTCAGGAAATTTTTCCTTAGTTCTAGGTTGCTTCACTCCTTGATTAGTTTCCATCCGTTGCTTCTTGTCCTGTCTTCAGCTGCTTTGGAAAATATGTCTGCTCTAAAGGAGAAGTTTCTTCCATATTTTAGGAATGCTGTGATTGGTGTGGAAATGAGAACAAAGGAATAAAACCCAAATGTGTGGAAGACTCATGTTTATTTTTACCGAATACACGTATACATATCTACTTAGAAGTAAGACCCATTAAGTTCAAGTTTTGCTTTCAGATAAGAGGGAATAAACATACAACCAATAGATCTTCCTTTAGAACTACGATGCACTTAGGTTTTCCTTTTCAACTTAAAAAGTAGCCAGAATGGATTTTTGCTATGGAAGTTCTATCGTTGTTTAATTTCTTTTTTCCATTGTTTGAAAGCACATTTTGAAATTCTAATATCAAACAAACTTAAAAAGCCATTTGTTAAAAGTAAATATACGCACATCAATCTCTCTGTTCCCTTTCAGGGTAAGCCATGTTACATAAAGTGCAGAAAAGTAAAAAAAAGTAGTAAGCAAAAGAAATTAAAGGCCAAAAAGAAAATGAAATGAATTTAATTTAAATTTACACATACACCATTCCTTAGACTAGGGGTATCAGACTCGTGGCATCATGTCATCACGTGACGTATTGAGAATTTCCTCCCCCCTTCGCTAAACCGGGGTGGGCATGGCCAGCTCATGACATATCCGGCCCATGGGCCACGAGTTTCCCCCCCTGCCTTAGACCTTTCCATTCTTTCCAACTCTCCTTGCTTCTTCCTCATCTATACAATTTACCCTATATTGCCTTCTGTTTTCTAAGCCCTTTTTAAAAAGAAGATCTCATCTTTATACTCCCATCAAATAAAATTTTCATAGACCAACATATCCTTTACTTTGTAATTTGATCTATTCTCACTAAGGAGGAACATGAACGATGGGGCTTAAAGAGGCTTTAAGTTGACAGTTAAATGAGTGTTTGGAACACAAAGAAAAACTCTCCCAAACTTTTAGCATTTTTGGATCCAAGGACTGCCTGCAACTTCCTGAAATTCCTTGATGAGATTTCTCTGTTCGGGGAAAAAGATCAGGAAGCGTTTTCCCAGTTCCACCTCTGAGCACTCTGTCAAAATTGGGAAACCATCTCAGCATGGTGTGTGCAATGCTTAGTTTGATGAATGAAGTTGTCCTTTTGAGAAACGAAAAGCAGAAAGAAAACTGTACCAGTTTTCAGAGATTTAATTAGCTCATCATTTATTGAGTACAAACGATTATGAGAAGAAATCTGTTCAGCTTACATTCTGAAGCAAATTGAATGAACCTGAACTTCGAAAAAGAGAAAATGGAGTGACTATGTATGCCGGTATCTAAAATTCAATGGTTGTTTTCACAACTCAAAAAACCAAAAAAAACCCACACACACACACAAAAAACCCAGGGATGTACACATGTGGGGAATGTATATGTAAAAATGTATTACATTATTAAAAAAAACCTTGTTACTTATGTGTATGTTTTAAAAAACTTGTAGTGTACTGGAGAAAGTGTTTATGCGAATCCATATATTCAGAGCAAAGGTATACACATGTTGACTTTAAAGCAAACTGGCAAACTGAGGTGGAAATAGGGAATCATTTTCAACCTTGGAAAAACGAAGAATCGTCTTCCAGGTAATTCCAGGAAGCAAATAAAGTAGTCCTTGACTTACGACCACACTTAAGACCCAAATTTGTTGCTAAGCGAGACAGTCGTTAAGTGAGTTTTGCCCATTTTACGACCTTTCTTACCACAGTTGTTAAGTGAATCACTGTCGTCGTTAAGTTAGTAGCAAGGTCGTTAAGCGAATCTGGCTTCCCTGTGGACTTCGCTTGACAGAAGGTCGCCAAAGGGGATGACTTGACTCAGGGACATTACGGCCGTCATAAATGTGAGTTCAGTTGCCATGTGTCTGAATTTATTATTTATTTATTTATTAATCAAATTTCTATACCGCCCTACTCCCGAAGGACTCAGGGCGGTAAACAGCCAAGATAAAATACAGATAATACAAATATTAAAAAAATCCCTTAAAATTATTAAATATTTTGGCCGAAACACAGATTAAAACACCCAATTTATAAAATCACACGAATTAAAAATTTAAAAGAGGAGAGTTAGGCCAGGCCAGCCTGCTGAAATAAAAAAGTTTTGAGAACACAACGAAACATGCGCAGGTCTGGGATCCTCCGTATCTCTGAGGGGAGCTTGTTCCAGATGGCAGGTGCCCCCACAGAGAAGGCTTTCCCCCTGGGGGCCGCCAGTCGACACTGTTTGGCCGACGGCACCCTGAGGAGCCCCTCTCTATGGGAGCGTACTGGTCGGTGAGAGGCTATTGGTAGCAGAAGGCTACCAATTTGAATCGTGTGACCATGGGGATGCTGCCACAGTCGTTAAGTGTGAAAAATGGGTCATACACCCCTTTTTTCAGGGCCCTTGTAACTTTGAACGGTCACTAAATGAACTGTTGTAAGTCGAGGACTACCAGTATTATTGATTATATCCCTTTATTTCTTTATCAGAAAAATATAAATTTGGTATAAAATGGTTTGTGAAATGAATGCGACTGCTTGAGGGCTCCTGGATTGGAGCTGAAAGGCGAAAGGGAGCAGAATGCCCCCTCCCACACGTTGGGGTAGACCAGGTGTCTCGATAGAAAAACACACATATATGTAAAATCTATATCTATATCTATAAAAGGCAAAAGTGCTTGAAAGGACCTGCTGAATTCAGGCAGCCTAATATGGGTGATGTTGCAGGCATACAAATGCAAGAAAACAGGCAGCAGATTTTGGGGACAAAGGCAGAAATGTTGGCATATATAGGGTTAAATCCCATTCTCCTTTTTGAAGGGATATGTGCAAGAGGAGGCAACACAGCCCCTCCTCTGCAGAATGTTATGTATGTAGCCTTTAAAACATAACTGGCTCAGGGTCAGCCCAAAATAGCAGCTCGTGGCATGTTTTCATTAGCCATCCAGTGGGTTGCTCACCTCAGATGACTTCTCTCTCTTTCTCTCTCTCGCTGCTGCCAAATATCTGCCTAGGGATGCCACAGATCATATTTCTTTAAGGGAATGTGGTGGTGGGATGGAAGCGTGGGGGATGGGGAGGAATTGCATTGAGGGAACTCATCCTCCATTGCCTTATCTCCCTCATAGACATGACACTGTCATCAGGAGAAACGTTGGCTGAAGAATGAGAAGGTCCCACCCATGCCGAGGAAAAAGGGGCAACTGGTGATCATATTTGGGAAGAATCCTATGAAATGAGATAATTGGAGAGGAAACACAACACTGCCCCTTTAGTACAGGAGGAGGAAAGCAGTGTAAAATTAATTAATCAGTGGAATAATTTGCCTCCAGAAGTTGTGAATGCTCCAACACTGGAAGTTTTAAAGAAGATGTTGGATAACCACTTGTCTGAAGTGGTGTAGGGTTTCCTGCCTAAGCAGGGGGTTGGACTAGAAGACCTTCAAGGTCCCTTCCAACTCTGTTATTCTATTCTAAATCTCAAGGGGTGAAGAAGCTTAAAAGGGGCCTATGGGAGATGGGTACCGTGATCTAGATGGGACTATTGGACTTGTAGTTCGTCTGACACTAGTTTTCCGACTCTGTTTTAAAGAGAAGCTTGCAGAGGATGAAAATAAGTGGAAAAGGAATTGAAAAGGTAGAAGATAATGAAAAAAGAGGAGGAGGAGGAGAAAGATTAAGGCAGCTTCTCCTAAAGCTTCATTCATATGCTCTAAAATAGAGGATACGCCTTCATTAAGCCACAAATGCATTTCTGAATAAAAAGGAAAGGCGAGAGTGTCTATTTAATACAGTGCTTGGTAGGATAAAAGGACAATCCTGTACATGACTGGAGTTCCATGGACGTTACTTTCAGCTAAAAAAAGTAGAAGAATCGCAGGCTTAATTTTTGGCATCTTCTAGAGTTGGTGTTTTCTCTCCTTCCTGGAAAGAAGATTAGAGGAAGCGAAGGAACCAGGTGCCTCCGATGACCAGAAGCATGGGCAGAGAGATGTGAGCAGAGGGCAAGGTGGCTCCCGAATTGCAGAAATCGTCGTTGCAACACTTGTAGGTGGTGACGTATTTAATGCCCACATAGGACTCGGTACTGTTCTTGTCGCATTTATCCTGTGCGACACAGTCCTTCTTCTTGATGAGCTTATGACCAGCTAGGTGGAACATCAAAAGAAAGAGACATAGGGTGAGAAATACGTACGGATAATGTTCCCTGCCACCTATATAACACCCCGTCGTTGCATTGTTGGGAACAAATAGGGCAGAGAGCAGAGCTGAGTTGGTTGATTGTTTGATATATCAAAGTTAGAGACCATCCATCTCACTCACTGTTCCAAAGTCATAGCTAGGCAGGGAGGAGGGGTCAAGCAGGGAACTAGCCTTGAGTCCCTGAGTAGTATCCAAAAGCATAAGTCTGGTTCCCCGCTTGGCCCCCTCCTCCCTGCCTGACTGTTTCCCAATACTCACAGATTGATTTTGGATGGTATACATTTTTATTTTATTTATTATTTATTATTTATTATTTATTTATTATTTTACATTTTATTTTATTATATTTTATTATATTTTGTTTTGTTTTACTTTATTTTACTTTATTATTTTATTCATTATTTTATTTTATATTTTATATTTTATTATTATTTTATTTTATTATTTGTTTTGTTTTACTTTATTTTATTTTATTTACCGTGTTTCCCCTGTCTTATATTTTTTTGAACCCTGAAATAAGCGCTTGGCCTTATTGGCATGTGCTCAAAAGCCCGATTGGGCTTATTATCAGGGAATGTCTTATTTTGGGGGAAACAGGGTATTATTTTATTTTATTATTTTATATTTTATTATTATTCTATTTTATTATTATTTGTTTTGTTTTACTTTATTTTATTATTCTATTTTATTTATTTTATTTATTATTTTATTTATTTTGTTTTTGTTTTATTATTTTATCTTATTTATTTGTAAAATTGATAGGTTGCCCTTCTTACTGGAGGTAACTGTGAGCTGCTTAAAAACATAAACATTAGAAATTATATGCCGCCAATCTTACTATCAAGCGAATTTGGGTGACTTGCAATGTCAAAAATAGCAATATAAATGAATTAGAAGGTTTAAAAACATGAAAAACATTAGGTGTTAAAAGTTAAAATGTTAAAATTAGCAACATTAGGATGGAAATGGAGACACACAGCATGGAGATATATATAGAGAGAGGCAATTAAGAAGACCTCATCTCCATGCTGTCTGTCTCCGTCATTGTACGAATTGGTTTTCTTTTATTTGCATAGTTTTAAAATTATAATTGTTTTTCTCTGTGTAAGCCAGTGGTGGGTTGCCCCCGGTTCGCAAGAACTGGTAGTAAAACCGGCGGGAGGTTCCGCCCACTGACCCAGACGTCATCCAGGGGTGAAATCCAGCAGGTTCTGACAGGTTCTGGAGAACCGGTAGTGGAAATTTTGAGTAGTTCAGAGAACCCTCCTCAAGAAGCCCTCTCTGGACCCAGCTGTTTTGGCAAACTATCGTCCAGTTTCCAACCTTCGCTTCTTGGCGAAGGTTGTTGAGAGTGTGGTTGCGCGACAGCTCCCGCAGTACCTGGATGAAACTGTCTATCTAGATCCGTTCCAGTCCGGCTTCAGGCCCGGGTACAGCACGGAAACAGCATTGGTCGCGTTGGTTGATGATCTCTGGAGGGCTCGGGACAGAGGTTGCTCCTCTGTTCTGGTCCTATTAGACCTCTCAGCGGCTTTTGATACCATCGACCATGGTATCCTGCTGCGCCGGTTGGAAGGGTTGGGAGTGGGAGGCACTGTCTTACGGTGGTTCTCCTCCTATCTCTCCGACCGGTCACAGTCTGTGTTGGCTGGAGGGCAGAGGTCGACCTCAAGGCACTTGATTTGTGGGGTGCCACAAGGGTTGGTCCTCTCGCCTCTCCTGTTCAACATTTATGTGAAGCCGCTGGGCGAGATCATCCGTGGTTTTGGGGTGCAGTGCCATCTGTACGCTGATGACGCCCAGCTGTACATATCCACCCCAGACCACCCCAACGATGCCCTTGAAGTGATATCCCGGTGCCTGGAGGCCATGTGGGTCTGGATGGGGAGGAACAGGCTCCGACTCAACCCCTCCAAGACTGAGTGGCTGTGGCTGCCGGCATCCTGATATAGTCAGCTGGTGCCATCGCTGACTATTGGGGGTGAGACATTGGCCCCCATGGAGAGGGCGCGTAACTTGGGTGTCCTCCTGGATGCACGGCTGTCTTTAGAAGAGCATATGACGGCCGTGGCCAGGGGGGCTTTCTATCAGGTTCGCCTGATACGCCAGTTGCGCCCCTTTCTGGATCGGGACTCCTTACGCACGGTCACTCATGCCCTGGTCACGTCACGCCTGAACTACTGCAACGCTCTCTATATTGGGCTCCTCTTGAGGAGCACTCGGAGGCTCCAACTGGTGCAGAATGCGGCCGCGCAGGTACTTATGGGGGTGACATGGCGCCTCTCCTGCGCGGGCTGCATTGGCTTCCAGTGGTCTTCCGAGTGCGCTTCAAGGTGTTGGTTCTCATCTTCAAAGCGCTCCATGGCTTAGGACCCGGTTACTTACGAGACCACCTTCTGCCTCCGATAACCTCCCACCGGCCAACACGCTCCCACAGAGGGCCTCCTCAGGGTGCCGTCTGTCAGGCAATGTCGGCTGGCGACCCCCCCAGGGAAGAGCCTTCTTTGTGGGGGCACCCGCCCTCTGGAATGAGCTACCCCCAGGGATACGACTAATCCCGGACCTCCGGACCTTCCGCCAGGCCCTGAAGACTTTTTTATTTCAGCAAGCCGGGCTGGGTTAAAAATCTTTTAATTGGGAAATTTTATGGGCAAGGGGTTTTAAATTGGAGAAGCCAAAGATAATTTAATTTCGTTTAAATGTATTTTAATATTTGTATTGTGTGTTTTTAATTTTGGCTGTTCACCGCCCCGAGTCCTTCGGGAGAGGGGGCGGTATAAAAATTTAATAAATAAATAAATAAATAAATAAACCGGTTGTGGAAATTTTGAGTAGTTTGGAGAACTGGCAAATACCGCCTCCGGCTGGCCCCAGAGTGGGGAGGGAATGAGGATTTTGCAGTATCCTTCCCCTGCCATGCCCACCAAGCCCACCAAGTGTGCGGGCGCAATGTGAACCGGTAGTAAAGCTAAGTAGAACTCACCCAGAGTTTCCTTATCGAGGAGATGGGCAGCATATACATTTAATAAGCAAATAAAACAAGGCTAGAATAATTAAAATTTAGAAGGGTCTAGCCCAGGGGTCTCCAACCTTGGCAACTTTAAGACGTGTGGACTTCAACTCCCATAGTTCTGAGTTCTCCCAGAGAGAACTATGGGAGTTGAAGTCCACACGTCTTAAAGTTGCCAAGGTTGCAGAGCCTCTGGACTCTAGCCAACCCTGAGCTTGCATGCTTTTCTGCAAGTCATATACAGATTGATGGACTCAGATCTTCAAACTCTTCTGAAAAGCCAGAAGAGTGGGGGCCAGCCCCACCTCTGGGGGAAGAGGATATTCCAAAGCGGGGAATGCATGTGAAGAAGATATCGCTAAATGTTACAAATCCACATCACTTGAGTCTAAAATACTCAAACCCGAGTGGGTCTTTCCTTGAATAATCTCAGGTGGCTTTGATGGACTTAAACAGACCAAAGATGGTTGAACAGATGGACAAACATTTTGAATGCATCGACTGATGTGCATGTCTGACTATTCATGAACTGGAATAGGGCATAGCAACAAGGTCAGCCAATGAATAGGCATAGCAACTGGGTCAGCCAATGAGGGCTGTTTGGAAACAGAAACTTAAGCATGCTGTGCTGAGCTCTGAGTCTGCTGCTCTGAGCGAAAACTAGTCCGTCTGCTGAATTGAAACTGAAACTGTTCTCTCCTCTGCCTGTGTTTGCTTGTAACTACTACCACGCTGGAGAATCTGCCATTGGTATTGTGTATTTATTTCATGTGTTCTATTATATATGTAAAGCAGTGGTGAAATGTAAAATTTGTTACTACCGGTTCTGTGGGCGTGGTTTGGTGGAGGAGATAATGTGACTGGGTGGGCGTGGCCAACTTTTTTTTTTTTTACTTTTAAAAGCATTTTTTCTACAACCTTAAGGGTTGCAGAAAAAAATGCTTTTAAAAGCCTCTGACGATCCCAGCTGAGCCCCGCGATCATCAGAGGCTTTTTTTTTTAACTTTTAAAAGAATTTTTTCAGCCGAAGAGGTTGTAGAAAAAAGGCTTTTAAAAGTAAAAAAAAAAGACTGATGATCGTGCGGCTCAGCTGGGCATGGGGGAGGGGGCAGGGATTTTTGCTACCGGTTCTCCAAACCACCTGCTGCCATCTTTACCGGATCAGGCGATCCGGTCCGAACTGGGAGCATTTCACCCCTGATGCAAAGAGAATCCTGCTGAATCAGTTACCTGTATGTGCTTTCTGGATTTGATTGCTGCAGCAAACTCTGACAGTTCATTTGGAAATCCAGGGTTGCTGTGGTATAAGCAACCCTGGATTTCCAAATGAAATCCAGGGTTAACTACATATAAGTTCATAACTACATATAGGTTTTACTATATGAGGACCTATTCAGAAGTATTAGTCCAAGAAACAAAATTATGCCAGATAAAATTCCTGAGGAAAACAGCATATGTGAAGACAGGGAGGAAATTAAAAAAAAAAGAAAAGAAAGAAAATCCTTACCAGCACTTCCCTGGATGACAGCACAAACTTCTTCACTTTTACAGGTGACAGTCGAAGTGTGGCAGGGTATATTGAAAATGGTGAATGCACACTTCAGACATTGAAGAGCAGATCCTGAGATGCAAAGAAAAAGTTTTGTTTTTAAATTTTTATTTTAAAAAGGAGGGCAATGAAATCAATTCAAACTGGAATTCACAATACTGGGCCTACTTTTGGTGCCACCCTAATTAAAAAAATAATAATTAAGGCTAGAATTGTGCTCCTGCCTACCTATACACGAGTAGATTAATAGGTACCACTTTGGCATTCTGTGAGCCTTTGGTGTATAACCATGTTGGCCAATGACCACGGAAATTGTCTTTGGATAACCGTGGCTCCCTCAGCCAAGAAATGGAGATGAGCACCATGCCCTAAAGTCGGACATGACTGGACAGGGAAACCTTTACCTTAGAATTAAGTCATAAGTTTAAGTCATAAATTTATTTTGTCAAGCATATATAAGATAACAGGTAAAAGTATAAACATAATTTGAATACATGAAAAGAGTAAGTAAAAAGGAATATTAGGACAGGGACGGTTGGTACGATGGTGCACTTATCCACACCCTTTACAGACCTCTTAGGAATGGGTTGAGGACATACCTATACCTGTACCTTTTTTAAAAAAAAACAATCAAGCATTCATCTATATGGCAATTAAAACCATGATGGAACTGATAACATTAAAATTGAAGGGAAATAAAACAAAGCAAAAGCAATCAAAACGAGAACAATATTTTTTAATGGCTGGGATGAGCCATAGGACAAAACAATGGCTCTGCAAATATACAGTAATTACTATAAAGTAAGGAAAGTATAGCCTTTTTTTAAAGAGAAAAGTCAAATACAGACAATAATACTGTTTTTCGAATAAGAAGATGTAGAAATCTGATTTTGTTATTCTTCACACACCCGCTTGTTCATTCTGTTTACTTCTTTTCACTCAACCAAATTCAGCGGGGGAAAAAGAGAGAAACTGGTTTTCCTTTGCCTGCACAGTCATGGAATACTGTGGCTTCCCTTAAATCAGCTTTTTAAAAAACTGCTCTTAAAACACAATATTTTGTAAACACTGGCAGAGTGCAATTTTCTGTTTTTAATGCCCTCTCCCTGGAGAATTGCATTGAAATCTCTCTCTCTCTTCTGGCTGGTGCCTGTGAATAGATTCCCCTTCATACTTTACCAAGTAGGTTGAAAAACTACGGCATGTACATTAATTAAGAGCCATGGTGGCGCAGTTGTTAGAATGAAGCATTGCAAGATAACTCTGCTCACTGCCAAGAGTTCGAGCCTGACCTTCTCAAGGTTGACTCAGCCTTCCATCCTTTTGAGGTCAGTAAAATGAGGAGCCAGATTGCTGGGGGCAATATGCTGGCTCTGTAAACTGCTTAGAGAGGGCTGAAAAGCACTATAGAGTGGTATATAAGAGAGGGCCTCCTCAGGGTGCCGTCGGCTAGACGGTGTCGGCTGGCGACCCCCAGGGGGAGAGCTTTCTCTGTGGGCGCACCTACCCTTTGGAATCAACTGCCCCTGGAGCTCCGGGTGGCCCCCGACCTCCGCTCTTTCCGTTGTGACCTGAAAACATGGCTGTTTCGTTTGGCTGGCCTGGACTGATGGGGTTTCAATTTTTAACTTTTTAGTCTTAATTGCACTTTTAACTGTTAAATTATGAGATTTGGATTTAATTTCTTTTTAACTTTTTCATTAGGTGTTTTTTACTGTTGTGAGCCGCTCTGAGTCCGGCTGGAGATAGGGCGGCATATAAATCTCAATAATAATAATAATAATAATAATAATAATAATAATAATAATAATATATGTGCTATTGCTATTGCTATTGCTAACTTGTGTAACTAGGTGGAAGGCATATTCTACAATCCTACTGAAATGACATATAGAAATGATGTTGGTTAGACAGGACAATGGTTGGATAAGCAGCCCCTGAGTCCGCAGAAGGAATGTGGAAATGGGAAACATCTCAGAAAGGACCCTCCCTAGTTTCTTGGGCTGTAAAGTGAGGGGTGTGTATGTAGAGATGTACTTTCAAGCATGCAAGATTCATTAAGGGAACCTTACAATCAAGTAGAACTGGTACTTCTGGTTGTGTATCTTGTCTGGACTACTTCACAAGGTTGACACCTAATTGCATATTCCCAATCATCCGTTCACCAAAAGGCAAATTAAGGAGACAGAGGTAGACATTATGTACCTATGAAGTCCTCAACTTACGATTGTTCGTTTAAATCGTTCAAAGTTACTATGGCATTGAAAAAGATGTCTGTTTTTCACAGTTACGGCTTTTATATCATCCTCATGATCATGTGATCAAAATTCAGATACTTGCCAACAGGTTCATATTTATGACCGTTGCTGTGTCCCCACTTCTGACAAGCAAAGTCAATGGGGAAGTCAGATTCACCTAACAACCGGGTGGCTAACTTATCAATGGCAGTGATTCACTTAACAACTGTGGCAAGAAAATAGCAATACTACTTAGACTTATATACCGCTTCACAGTGCTTTACAGCCCTCTCTTAAGTGGTTTACAGAGTTAGCCTATTGCCCCCAACAATCTGGGTCCTCATTTTATCCACCTCAGAAGGATGGAAGGCTGAGTCAACCTTGAGCCTGGTGAGATTCAAATTGCCAAATTGTAGGAAGCTGGCAATCAGCAGAAATAGCTTGCAGTACTGCACTTTAACCACTGTGCCACCATGGCTCTTAGTCGTAGAATGGGGCAAAAGTCACTTAACAAATGTCAGAAGGCTACAAAAGGTGATGACATGACTCCAGGACACCACAACTGTCATAAATATGAATCAGTTGCCAAGTGCCTGAATTTCAATCACATGACCATGAGGATGCTGCAATGGTCGTAAGTGTGAAAAATGGTCATAAGACACTTTTTTCCGTGTCGCTGTAACTTTGAACAGTCACTAAATGAAATATTGTAAATCTAGGACTACCTGTTTTATATTATAGCCATTAAATAGTATCATTTTGGCTAGAAGTTATCTTGAAAACTGAAATCTATTTTGGTTATCAAGTACTCTCAGAAATTCCCCATTTGGCTCTTCCCCCATACATAGCAATTATATGTTTTTGTGGTTGCATTTAATAACATAGCAAAACGTGGACACAGATAATCCAAAAATACGTGACTTAATTCCCTGGCAATCTGGGATTAGAAAGTGACGTAGCAAGAAGTGCAACAGCGTTTTGAAACCATAGTCCTATCTTCACTGGTCTGCTGTTGAGCTAGGATTTAACTGCATGCGGCAAAAAATGGCTACTGTCAAAACAAATGGTTCCAATGGCTGCCCACAAGGGAGATTTATTTTTCTCCTTGGGAACAATTGTATGAATGTAAATTGTCAGAGGGTGGGAAATGACGTTGGTGGCAGGAATAGGACAACAGGAACAATGCCGTCAAACAGCAGGGAAGCTGGAATTGGCAAGATGAGGTTTTCCTTATTTTGTTTCATTTATTTGCTGTCCATCTTGTATTGAAACAACTCCGCTTCATTGTGTACCAATTCATTGTGTGCTTGATTCATGCACATCTATTCTCAAATGCAGGTAGTCCTTAACTTATGACCACAGTTGGAACCAGAATTTCCATTGCTTAAGCAAAGCCGTTGTTAAGGGAGGTCCGATTTTATGATACTTTTCACACCTTGGTTGTTAAGCGAATTGCTACAGTTGTTAAGTGAATCATTAAGCGAACCTGGCTTCCCCAGGAGAAATTTTCCTGACAGTTAGAGCAATTAATCAGTGGCACAGCTTGCCTCCAGAAATTGTGGGTGCTCCATCACTGGATGTTTTTAAGAAGAGGTTGGCAGGGGTGGGATTCAAAAATGTTAGCAACCGGTTCTCTGCCCGGTTGCTGGGTGAGTGTGGCCATGGTGGGTGTGGCCTACTCGTCCTCCTGCACCACTGCGGTGGGGGGTGGGGGGGCGTTTTCACCCTCCCCAGGCTCTGGAGGCTTTCCTCAAGCCTCTGGGAAGGCATAAATGGCCTCCCTCGGGCTCCAGAGGCCCTCCGGAGGCCGGAAATGAGCCCATTTCCAGACTTCCGGAACTTCCGGGAGGCCCGTTTTTCGTCCTCCCAGAGCCTCTGCACGGGCTCTGCGCTTACCTGGCATCCAAAACGGGCTGTGTGGAGACTACTGGGAGTGGCGGGGTGGGGTGGGAGGGGCAGGAAGGGCCAGCTAGTCTTTGCAACTACCGGTTCGATGAACCAGATGTATAATTAGCATTTGGTTCACCTGAACCAGTCCAAACCGGCTGAATCCTCCAAATGGAGGTTGGACAACCATTTTTCTGAAATGGGATAAGACAGGGCTGTCAAACTCAAGGCCCATGGGCTGCATCTGGCCTGCAGGTTGCTTAGATCTGGCCCGTGGGGCCATCTGGAAACAGGGAAGGACAGGCCCGCAGTGCCTCTGCTAGTGAAAACAGAGCTTGGGAGGGCCGCATGCAACCCACTTGAGCTCCATTTTTGCTGGCAGAGGCTTGCAGAAGGCCGGTGGCCACCCCCAAACATGAGTGATGTCGAGCTGGCCATGCCTATTCCCCCCCCCCCCCAGGTCAAACACAACCCTGATGTGGCCCTCAATAAAATCAAGTTTGACAACCCTGGTATAAGGTTTCCTGCCTGATCAGGGGGTTGGACTAGAAGACCTCCAAAGTCCCTTCCAATTCTTCTGTTATTCTGTAAACTGGCTGGGAAGGTTACAAAGAGTGATCACAAGATTGCAGGACACGGCAACCATAGAAAATAATTGCTGTTTGGCCGAGTGCCCAAATTTTGATCATGTGACCAAAGGGAATGCTGAGGCAGTTATAAGTGCAAGGATGGTTGTTAGCCATTTTTTGTTATTTTTTCAGTGATGTTGTAACTTTGTAGAGTCACTAAACAAAGGCTATAAATCTAGGGCTGCTAGTATGATATTCAAGTTAGGTATTTTTTCCAGCATCTCACCATTTAGCTGAGGGCAATCCAAGCATTACAGCAGTGATTCTTAAACTGTTTGATTATCCGTTTTCCCAGGCTCAGGTAATGCCATTATCCCCACCAAAAAAAGCTTAAACTTGGTTGTTTTACATCATTATCTTGGCAGCCACAGGGACAAAAACTGGATCCTTGACTCACAAACAAGCAATTACATTACATCATTACCCTCATGATATGTTCAAATTACCCCCTTTTTAATAACCTGGTAAGTTGATAATTACCCTCAGTTTAACAGCAACTGAACTAGATGTGGACAAAAATCTGTAGAGGTTCTCTGTCATTCTGGTCATAGTTATCCCAAAGGTGCTTTTTTTAAGAGGCAACTGGACTTTCTTGTTTTTCTTCGAAGACATTTCGCTTCTCATCCAAGAAGCTTCTTCAGCTCTGACTGGATGGTGGGGAATGGAAGGATTTATACTCCTTGAAGACAGCGAGTCATTTGCATCCTTTTAGAGGGTCCTTGAAGCACTTGGAGGTTTATCTGTGTCCACAGAGTCACCTGAGTTGTGCTCCTGGTTCCTGTAGTCTGCAATTTTTTCCCTGTCTATCCTGTCAGAGCTGAAGAAGCTTCTTGGATGAGAAGCAAAATGTCTTCAAAAGAAAAACAAGAAAGTCCAGTTGCCTCCTAAAAAAGCACCTTTGAGATAACGGGTGGACAACTTTTTTTTTGGATAATAGCAATAGCAATTAAACTTATATACTGCTTCATAGTGCTTTACAGACCTCTCTCAGAGGTTTACAGAGTTAGCAAATTGCTCCCAAACAATCTGGGTCATCATTTTACTGACCTTGGAAGGATGGAAGACTGAGTCAACCCTGAGCCAGTCAGAATTGAACTCCTAGCAGTGAGTTAGCCTGTAAGTACTGCATTCTAAGCAGTGTGCCACTAAGGCAACATAAAGGTCCTAATGGATCTTCTGACACTTTTAACAGATTTGGAAGGGAACTTATAGGTCATCTAGTCCAAGCAGGAGACCCTACACCATTTCCGACAAATGGCAGTCCCATCTCTTCTTGAAAGTCTCAAGTGATGAAGCTCCCCCAACTTCCGAAGGCAAAGCTGTTCCATTGGTTGATTGTTCTCACTGTCAAAAAATTCCTCCTCATTTCTAGGTTGAATCTCTCCTTGGTCAGTTTCCATCCATTATTCCTTGTCTGGCCTTCAGGTGCTTTGGAAAACAATTTGACCCCTTCCTCTTCTCTGTGGCAGCCCTTCAAATACTGGAACATTGCTATCATGTCTCCCCTGGTCCTTCTCTTCACTAGACTAGCCATGCCCAGTTCAGGTAACCGTTCTTCATATGTTTTAGTCTCCAGTCCCCTAATCATCCTGGTTGCTTTCCTCTGCACTTTTTCTGCAGTCTCAATATCTTTTTTATAGTGTGGTGACCAAAACTGAATGCAATTCTCTATGTGTGGTTTTACTAGGACTTTTTATAGAGTGGTATTAGTACCTCACTTGATCTTGATTGTATCCCTCTGTTAATGCAATTTAGGATAGCATTGGCTTTTTTGGCTGCTGCTGCTGCACACTGTTGGCTCATATTTAGCTGGTTGTCCACTAAGACTCCAAGATCCCTCTCACAGTTACTGCTATTAACTGGTTTCATCCAGTTTATACGTATACATATAAACAAGTGTGTACACTTGAATGCCTGGATTTATTTGCCTTACTGTGTTTCCCTCAACTCAGTTTTCAGAGTTGGCAGAGCACAGAGACTACACAGAATAGGTTCACCAGTTAGCAGCTCCAGAAGAGCAGGCAAATCAAAATATAGATGAGTAGATGAGAGATACCGAGTTTCAGTTTAAAATAATAGCCAATTTAAATTTGCAAATGTACACATGAAATTCATTTTTGTGGCAAGAGCTGAAGGGCCACCTTACCACAAACATAACGAGGTTACAGAATTTCTGGGCTCCTTGAAATTTCTGTCAAAGCGTGCAGAGAAAAGCAGACAAATAACAGAGTAACAGAGCTGGAAGGGACCTTGGAAGTCTTCTAGTCCAACCCCCTTGCTTTCCCTCAAGCAGGAAACCCTATACCATTTCAGATAAGTGCAACAAAGATGATAAGGGGCTTAGGGGGTGGTGTATAATGAAAAGTTAAGGGAGCTAGGTATGTCTACCTTATAGAAGAGAAGGGTTAGGGGGGAACATGATAACAGTTTTCCAATACTTGAGGGACTGTCATAGAGAAGAGTGGGTTGACTTATTTTCCAAAGCACTAGAGGGCAGAAGAAGAAGCAATGGCTCCTCATTAAATTTTGAGATCCAACTTGGAAATAAGGAGGAATTTCCTAACAGTGAGAACAATTAATCCACAATTAGAGTTCAATGACACAGTGGTTAGAATGCAGTACTGCGCAGGCTACTTCTGCTGATCATCGGCTGCCTGCAATTTGGCAGTTCGAATTTCACCAGGCTCAAGGTTGACTCAGCCTTCCATCCTTCCAAATAAAATAAGGACCCAGATTGTTGGGGGCCATATGCTGACTCTAAACCGTTTAGAGAGGGGCTGTAAAGCACTGTGAAGCAGTATATAAGTGATATTGCTGTCGCTAATCAATAAAACAGCTTATTTCCCAGAATCGTGGTCGCTCTATCTCTGGAAATTTTCAAGAAAAGATTGGACAGCCATTTGTCCAGACTGATATAAGGTCATCAGCCCTGGGCAAGGGGTTGGACTAGAAGACGTCTAATGTTCTTTCCAGCCTTTCTGATTCTATGATTCTTATAAAACTAGGTTTTTGTGATACACTATTTTTAAGCATGGGAATTTTATACTGCTGGCCTGACCCACAGTTCTGTCTTCCCCTCTGCCCTGAAAGACAGTTAACAATCTGGGCCAACAATATCTCCTGCCAATTTTGATGGCATTTTGCAACACAATCAGCATTAAAGAATTCACACAGAGCTTTTCTCCCAACCCCCTGCTCCCCACGCAATATAAATGCCTCTTTAACATTCTGTTGCTTGAAGTTTATTTTTTTTTTTTAAACAGATGAAGGAATTTTGAAGATTAAAACCAGTACCAGTATTAGAAGAGAAACAAAGAAAATGAGGAAAAATAATGAAGTAAGAAAGAAAAAAGGAAAGAGTTTAAAGAAATGGCTTTTGATCTTTTTGATAGTAGCTATAAATGTATTTATATTTAACTATCTAAAATTACATCTGCTTGGAGTTTATTATGCTGGCATTTTTGTCTATGTTTTCAGAATAACAGTGGTATTATTATCCTATACTAGCTGGGTACCTATGAAACTATGTGATCGGGCTTGATAAATCGACAATTAAATCGATAATTTAATTCTGTTTTAATGTATTTTAATATTTGTATTGTGTGTTTTTAATTTTGGCTGTTCACCGCCCCGAGTCCTTCGGGAGAGGGGGCGGTATAAAAATTTAATAAATAAATAAATAAATAAATAAATAAATAAAGCTTGAACATTAATCAGTAGTTGTGATCGGCCTTTCTTCTCCTCTTCTCTCCCTCAGGCTTGTCCCACAGAGGCCTCTCCTATCTTATCCCCTTCTCTCCCTCAGGCTGCCCCATTGATCCTCTCCTGTCCCCTTCTCTCCCTCAGGCTCCCCCATTGATCCTCTCCTATCCCTTTCTCTCCCTCAGGCTGCCCCATTGATCCTCTCCTATCCCCTTCTCTCCCTCAGGCTTTCCCCACAGAGGCCTCTCCTATCTTATCCCCTTCTGGAAGGTAGAATGTCTAAACTCTCAGCCTGCAGGCCGGATGAGTCATGCACTGGCCATGCTCATGCCCAAGTGGCAGTTGGAATGGAGTTCTTTTCAGGTGGGAAGGGGGAGTAGAACATCTAACTCCTTAGCATCAGAGTGTGTTAATAATAAGAAATACTAATGATCTGATGGTCACTTTGAAAGATCCTTTCTTAACGAGCCCCTAGAAGCCAAGAGGAACATACATGCCAAATTTCAAGTTTGTAGGCTTTACGGTTCTAGAGATTTTGTGATGATGCGTGAGTGGTATTTCATTTTTATAGAGAAAGATTTTTCAGAGTTTTAACTGGTTTCTTCAGTATTCGTTTTATTTTGCTTTCGTCTATGCTTATATAGACAATGAATGAGAAATTAAGTCCTAATTCTTCCATAATAATTGCTGTTGGAAAAAAAGAAGTCAGCCCTACTGGTTTTATTCCTCCCAGTTTATATATTTTGCAGAGTACAATCCACAATCTAAGTTCGCCATCTTTTTTAAAAACCCTAGGCCTTGTTGTCTGAGCAAGAACCCTATTTATATCCTGAAAAACTGCCTGCCATTTTTGCTTTTCTGCCAAGAAAATCTGCCCTCCACATTGAAAATGCTAAAATCCCAAATCTTCACTGGCATTAATGGAAGCCAGACAAATGCCTAAAGTACATTTACAGCAAAAATCACACATGCTGTTTGTTCTCTGCTGGAGCAAAGCAAACACGAGCAGAGGGGGGGTTTTTTGGAGCCCGTCAAGAGTTGCCAGAGCAAAATTTGGAAAAACAGGAACAAAATGAAGGCCCGGTCTGGAAAAAATAACGTTGCTGCAAACCACAGCTTTTTGAGGAAAACAAACTCTTCCCAAAGCCCCTGAAACTGCGTTTCCTGCTTGCTCAGGCAGCTTGTTGTTCATCTGTGTGTGTGTGTCCTCAGATTGAAGGATGGGATGGGAGGAAGAAGAGAACTCGAGCTGGTCACGCCACTTTTTCCTGCTTTTGGGGGGTGGGGGAGGGAGAAGCAGCACCTTAAATCACCTTTTTGTACTAGGAAAACTAAAATGGTTTGTTTCTTCTTGATGCTGCCTTCTGAGGAAGAATCAGCTGAGGAGGCTGGCTGGGAGTTGAGGGAGCATACAGGTCACTTCTGCTCCCCATGATGAGTCTGTAACAGTGATCACATTGATCACACACTATTTCCATCTCCCCCCTTTCCCCTCGAAGAGGAAATGGTGTGCAAAAGGATTTCCTGCACATCCTGCTAGATCTGTGTTTTCGTTGGGGAATGTCCCAACCAGCAAGCTAGAGAACATGGAACGACCTATTGAGATTGCAAGTTGAAGACTGATTGTACTGTTATCCCTCCATGTCTTTTAGCCATTTTCTAGGTTTCCCTCTTCTTTGTTTTTCCAATTTTAATAGAATAGAATAGAATAGAATAGAATAGAATAGAATAGAATAGAATAGAAGAGAAGAGAAGAGAAGAGAAGAGAAGAGAAGAGAAGAGAAGAGAAGAGAAGAGAAGAGTTGGAAGGGACCTTGGAGGTCTTCTAGTTCATCCTCCTGCTTAGGCAGGAAACCCTACACCACTTCAGACAAATGGTTATCCAACATCTTCTTAAAAACTTCCAGTGTTGGAGCATCCACAACTTCTGGAGGCAAGTTGTTCCACTGATTCATTGTTCTCACTGTCAGGAAATTTCTCCTTAGTTCTAGGTTGTTTCTCGCCTTGATTAGTTTCCACCCATTGCTTCTTGTCCTGCCCTCGGGGCCTTTCGAGAATAGGTTGACCCCCACTCTTCTTTGTGGCAACCCCTGAGATATTGGAAGGCTGCTATCATGTCTCCCTTAGTCCTTCTTTTCATCAAACTAGACATGCCCAGTTCCTGCAACCATTCTTCATATGTTTTATCCTCTAGTCCCCTAATCATCTTTGTTGCTCTTCTCTGCACTCTTTCTAGAGTCTCCACATCTTTTTTACATCGTGGCGACCAAAACTGAATGGAATATTCCAAATGTGGCCTTACCAAGGCATTATAAAGTGGTATTAACACTTCATGTGATCTTGATTCTATCCCTCTGTTTATGCAGCCCAGAACTGTCAAGCTTCAAAAGACTCTTTTGCTGTTGCAACTATTATCGCTTCTCAGCTTGCCAACAAACTATGGGGGGAGGGAAGGGGGTAGATAGGTTCCAGACACCAAGATGCCAGCCATGAGAACCAAGGACATTTTGGCAGGTGTTTACCAGAGTCTCATAACAATACCAGGAGACTCTACTGGACAGTGTGACCCGGTCCAGTAGGAGGGAGGGAGAACCTGAACTTTAACTATGTGGGTTTGTGTGGGAAATGGTTAGATCTGGTTTTGCCCTCATCTTTGCCGATATGATGTACTCAATAAAGTTTTGCATTAAGAGATTGGATCTTCTCAGCCATGCTTGCTTTGGTTGGGTTCGTTAGTTGGAACGTTGATCAGATCTAACCATTGATTCTGGCCCAGAAAAAACTGAGACCCTTTTTTAGAGGGCTGTCCCAAAATTGTAAGGGTGGGTCCTTAAAGGAGAATACACCAGTGATGGGTTTCAAATTTTTTTACTGCCGGTTCTGTGGATGTGGCTTGGTGGGCGTGACATGGCTTGGTGGGCGTGACTTGGTGGGCATGGCAGGGGAAGGATACTGTAAAATCTCCATTCGCCTCCCCACTCCAGGGGAAGGTTACTGCAAAATCCCCATTTCCTCCCAATCAGCTGGGACTCGGGAGGCAGAGAATAGATGGGGGCGGGGCCAGTCAGAGGTGGTATTTACCGGTTCTCCGAACTACTCATAATTTCCACTACCAGTTCTCCAGAACTGATCAAAACCTGCTGAAACCACCTCTGGAATACACTGTGCATTTTCTTAATGTCTATGGAGATTCTCAATCATCCAGGACAAAGCACTAAAGGTGCTTTTTCCAAAAGGCAACTGAACTTTCTTGGTGTTTTCTTTGAAAACATTTCGCTTCTCATCTGAGAAGCTTGTGCTATAGTAGTAAGCAATGCATAAGTGCTAGCAGTGACTTAAGGAACTGGCAAATAAAGATAGTTTACAAAATAACAAGTATGAATTGTAAAGAAATCCAGAACCAACCAAGGATATAATGGATTGCAGGAAAAGAACACCACACATTTAGACTATTGGTTTCAGTACAGTGCTAGCAGAATGTATCAAATCCAATTGACTGAATGGAAAAGTTCCTTTTGTTTCCTAGGAGGTTGGCTGAAATTTCTTGTTGGTTTAAACCGGGATGGGGAACTATGGCCCCTTTAGGACTTGTGGACTTCAATTCCCAGAATTCCTGAGCCACCAAGTCCTAAAGTCCCACCATCTTGTTCCCACCCTCCTCATCTTTTTTACTGGGCCACAGTAATTGAATCTTCAGAGTATTTTATTTATGTGTTTTAACTTTTGTAAAGTTTTTATCATTTTCAGATTGTAAGCCGGCCAGAGTTGCCCTGTGGTAAGATGGGCAGCCAATAAATTTTACAAACAAACAAACAAACAAACAAACAAACACAAACATCAAACCTATTTTGCTAATTTTGCATATCTAAAATTCATAAAAGGCCTGAGAAGCAGCAATGACATTAAAAAACAGCTTGTGGAGGTGATAGGGAGGTAAGAATTTGTATTCGAGAAATGAATCTGGCCTGGTTAAGCAGGTTGAAGTAGAAATTTATATTTATTTTTTTTAATTTAAAGTAGCCATCCTTTTCATTGCTGTGGCTCTGGATGACTTACAAAGTTGAAAATCCAAGAAACAATACAAAGGCAACCCAAAAAAACCCAACAGTAAAACCATTAAAAACCTTATGATTAAAACCCTTAAAATATTCACGAACATTATTTGTTTGGTTGTCAAGTTTCCAGGCCACCCAACTCTAGGGGGAAAAAAAATCTATGTGGCTTTATGAGATCAAAAATACGACATTATACATAAAACAATCCAGAACATAATATAAATGAACATATGAGAAACCACAAAATCCACATGGGGAAAAAAAAAACAGGTTTTAAAGGCAGGCAAGATAGGAAGAAGGTGTCATATCAATTTTGGGGACAGGGGAAGTTTATTCCAAATCACAGGTATACAACTGACAAGATCTACTTTCTGGGTCCCAGTAGTTGGCATTGTTTAAATGGAGCAAGTCCACCCTCTTGCAATGAATACGACAGATACTCCCTCAATAGCTAGGTCAGTGATGGCTAACCTTTTTGCCATTGCGTGCTAGGAAGGGGGACAGGGGAGGTTCTTGCATGCACATGCCCACACCCATAATTCTCTGCGCCCCATGCATGTGCGTGCAACCCCTCTCCCCCCCGCTCCTGGCATGCAATGGCCTGAGACTCCTAGAGAGGCTCTGGAGGCTGGGGACAGCAAAAAAGTCACTTCCTGTCCAACTGGAAGTTGGGAAATGGGCTGTTTCGGGCCTCTGGAGAGCCTCTGAAGGGGTGGGGAAGGCTGTTTTCACCCTCCCCAGATGCATAGAGAGGATCTGGAGCCAGGTGAGAAAGGAAAACAGGCCTTCCCCACCACCCCAGGTCATCTGGAGGCAGGAAATAGCCTGTTTCCCTATTTCTGGTGGGCCCAGAAGGCCTGAAAATCAGCTGGCTGAGCTGGCGTGCCAGGCGACATGGCTCTGTGTGCCACCTGTGGCACGCGTGCCATAGGTTCACCATCACGGAGCTAGGTCCTCTGCCATTTAGGAAGTTTTAGGAGATAACTACTACCTTGAATTGCATTTGGAAACCTGTGGAGCTCCCATAGCAGGAGTGCTCCATAACAATTATGTTAGTCTACATGACCTAAGTAGTAGACAGCACACTGGAAAGGAGTTATATGAAGAAAGTTCTGGTCAAATCTCAACCATGGTTTTAAAACTCTAGAAAACTTCCTCTTCACGCTTAAAGAGACTGCCTTTTGCATTTGATTGTTCCCAAGAGGGATTGGAAAAAATAACTTATGTTAAATTATGATCTGCACTTGGTGGTTGGGAAGATATGATAGAACTTCAAAAGTTTCAAGAACTGTTGCATAGAAGAAGGAAGATTTGAACTCTTGCCCTAGAGCAGGGCTGTCAAACTCCTGGCCCGTAGTCTGGATGTGTCATGCGCTGGCCACACCCACACCTGGTTGAGCGAAGGTTGAAAAAGTCTCGAAATGTCACCTGACACCACTGTGATGACGTGCATTTGACACTCCTGCCCTAGAGGTTAGGAAATAATTGCTGGGTTGATGGTCTAAACCAGGGGTCTCCAACCTTGGCAAGTTTAAGACTTGTAGACTTCAACTCCCAGAAGCTTTGCTGGCTGAGGAATTCTGGGAGTTGAAGTCCACAAGTCCTCAACTTGCCAAGGTTGGAGACCCCTGGTCTAGACTCTAGCAGTGGATTCTGCTCTAGGAGTTGGGTGGTGCTAGACACTTCTATCCAACTTCATGATCCTACGTGCCAAAAAAAATTAAGATTTGTCATTGGGTGCAGAGTTGACTATGAAGAACATTCTGCAGTATCATAATTGCACAGCTGAAAAAACATGTCTACAGGGGCTGGGTTCCAGTTAGATGGCTTATCCTGATGACTAATTTAACCCATGTTCTGAGTTCATATATCAACCTGCAATTTTTTTTTTGTGGGTTTGCACAATTTTATAAGACATGGAAACAACACTCCATTATCAAGATTAAAACCATGCTTAGCCTTACAACTGTGCAGTGCTTTGGATTCAGTCTCCAAAAGGTGCTTCTGAATGCAAAGGAGAGGAGATACCATAAAAGAGAGCAGACACTACACCTATCTGCAGTATCTTAAAAGTCAACAGAGGACACAATTCCTTTGGGATGTTACAGACCAGTGCTACAAGGGCACTTCAGAGTATTTTCCAGAGTTCAGATTGGAACTGCTGCATGTCTGTAGCTCACATATTAGAATAACAGAGTTGGAAGGGACCTTGGAGGTCTTCTAATCCAACCCCCTGCTTAGGCAGGAAACCCTACACCACTTCAGACTAATGGTTATCCAACATCTTCTTAAAAACTTCCAGTGTTGGAGCATTCACAACCTCTGGAGGCAAGTTGTTCCACTGATTAATTGTTTTAACTGTCAGGAAATTTCTCCTTAGTTCTAAGTTGCTTCTCTCCTTGATGAGTTTCCACCCATTGCTTCTTGTCCTGCCCTCAGGTGCTTTGGAGAATAAATGGCTCCTTTGTGGCAGCCCCTGAGATATTGTTGTATGTTGTGGTGTGAACCAACCAATCTTGGCTAGCCTTCTATCTGCTAGATGTCTAGGATCTGTTTCTTGATTTTGTATTCTTGCTTTTACAATATAGGCTGTTCAAAGTCCCTTGGGGTTGGTTGTCCTCTAAATTATGTAATTAGTTCAGTCCATCTAGGGCAGGGGTCTCCAAACTTGGCAACTTTAAGACCTGTGGACTTCAACTCCCAGAATCCCACAGCCAGAGGAATTCTGGTAATTGAAGTCCACAAGTCTTAAAAGTTGCCAAGTTTGGAGATCCCTGATCTAGACCATTCATCCAAGGATGAAGATGGTTTTGAAGAATAGATTCATATTATTAATTCTGTGACAACATAGGTCACATATATTATTTTTCAATCTGAAAAAAATATCACCCATCTACATATAAAAATCAATATACCCATTGAAATGTGTCCATCAAAGGGTCTACAAAAACTCAATTCAGGAAATCCTCGAGTTACAGCCATCAATTGCACGACCATTTGAAGTTACAACGGCACTGAAAAAAGAGGTGTAGTAAGCCCCCTTCCTTATAGGGGTCCCCAAACTTGGCAGCTTTAAGACTTGTGTCTTAAAGTCCACAAGTCTTAAAGCTGCCAAGTTTGAAGACCACTGTTCTAGAAGAATTAAATATTTTGGGAAATATTAAAAAGGCAGGATAAAATAGTTCCCCAAAGGAGAAATAAAAAAATCTTAAGGGATGCAGAAACCGGCCCCCGTTTCCCTGCCCTAAGCAGAAACCGAGGAGGCCAGCTCTTAGAAATGTAGATTTGGTAATCCGCTCAGAAAGACAGGGTCAAGACAGAAACTCAGATAAGCAAGAAACAAAAGGTTGACAAAATTAGCTCAAACAAGCACCTAGGATCTGCATTTCCCTCTTTGCCTATAGAGCCAGCCATGACCCCATAGGAATCTGACAACAGCCAATAGAATATTAAAGGACATGTTCTGGAACAGGAAGCTCAAATACAAAGCCCAAAGGAGATATAAAAACCCAGCCACTCTTAACTCCATTTTGTCAGCTGTCCCAGAATCACATACGATTGATGGTTCTGCTTCATCAATGAAGGGAACCTTTCTTTCCAATCAGCCTCCAGTCTCCATTTTATTTCCAGTGCCTTTCTCCCGGCTTGGAACTGGATCTGTGTTCTGACCTAGACTCCCTTAAAAAGCAGGAAGCAGGAATCGATCCTGGCAAAACGTCTTTTATTTACATGACTGTGGATTACTTTCATTCACAGTCAACAAGGCTTGTCTAAACAGTTTTGATAAACAGAGAAACAGTTATCAACAGGATTGATATTTATCAACACACCTTATCTTGTTTAGCAAGTTGCCACGTAACTTGTTTCCAAGTGCAGAGTAAAGCAAACTTGGCACAGAGTCTCTTAGAGTCACAAACGGAACTTTCCACTCTTGAAACGCCCGACCGACCGAATTGTTTCCTGCAAAAGCCCCTGCCCCGTTCGCTCCTCTTTTGTTTCCTATGGGAGGGGCCAATCATCTCCAAGGTGTGGCTTTACTCCCAAGTCGCCTCTGCTTTCTGAGTTGTTCTTGTCTTCTGGCAGCTCTGCGCATGTGCACACTGGGAACAGGCTCCAGCTGTTCCTCTACCTCGCTGCTGTCTATCTCCCTCTCTGCCTCCAACGCAGAGCCCTTATCCGAGCTTTCCCCAGCCCCCAGGACTGGCCCATATTCCTCCCCAACCTCCTTACTGTCCGACTCTACTGCCAGCTCCACTGGCCGTCGGGCGGGCCACAACAATCTGGATATTTCTTCCAACAGTGACTTATGGCTGGTTTTCACACTTACAACTGTCGCAGTATCCCCATGATCATATGATCAATATTCGGGTGCTTGGCAACTGGCATGTACTTATGACTGTTGCACTATTTTGGGGTCATGTGATCACAATTTGCAACCTTCCTAGTCAGTTTCTGACAGGCAAAGGCAATGGAGGAAACCAGGTTGGCCTAACAACCATATGATTTGCTTAAAAACCATAGTGATTCACTTAGCAACTCTGCCACAAAGGTCATACAATGGGGCACAAGTCACTTAAGAACAGCCTTGCATAGGAACAGAAATTCTGGGTTCAATTGTCGTCGTAGGTCAAGGACTACCTGTACTTCCATAATTGTATCTTCCTCCCCACAGCCACAACCAAACATGCCCTAATCTCCAGATTTTTTTTTTTAATGGCAAATGCAGGTAGTCCTCAACTTACGGCCACGATTGAGCCCACAATTTATGTTGTTAAGTGAAAAAATTGTTAAGTGTCCCATTTTACGACTTTTCTTGCCACATTTATTAGTTGAATCACTGCGGTTGTTAAATTAGTAACATGGTTGTTAAGTGAACCTGGGTTCTCCATTGACTTCGCAGGTCAGGAGGTCGCAAAATGACCTCTGCAACCGTCATAAATATGAATCAGTTGTCAAGAATCTGAATGTAAATCAGCTGCCGCAATGGTCGTAAGTGTGAAAAATGGTCATAGGTCACTATTTTCAGGGCTGTTGTAACTTCGAACGGTCACTAAATGAACTGTGGTAAGTTGAGGACTACCAGTATGACTTTCTTAGCCTTTTCTGTTCCCTGATGTAGATACTATTTACCGTATTTTTCAGACTATAAGACGCACCTAAATTTATAAGAGGAAAACAAGAAAAAAAATAGTTTTTGGCTTCTGTGCCAGTGGTGGGTTGCCCCCGGTTCGCACCGGTTCTATAGAACCAGTAGTAAAACTGGCGGGAGGCCCCACCCACTGACCCCAACGTCACCAAAATGCTTCTGCGCATGCGCAGAAGAGCGCGTGCGCGAGTGAAGTGAGCACACACGCCTGGCCCTTCTGCAAACTGGTAGTAAAGGTAAATAGAACCCACCCCTGTTCTGCGCGTTGCGTTTTTGCACTCCCAGCCCACCAGAAGCACTCTGCAGTTCTCCACACGGCCCGTTTGGTGAAAATGGGACCTGCAGAGCACTTCAGAGTGCTTCTGGGAGCCGGGGAGGGCGAAAACATGACACGCGGAGAGTTTGGGAGGCCAAAAACATCCGTATTCAGTCTATTTTGTTGTTGTTAGTTGCGAAGTCGTGTCTGACCCATCGCGACCCGATGGACAACATTCCTCCAGGCCTTCCTGTCCTCTACCATCCTCCAGAGTCCATTGAAGCTCATGCCTACTGCTTCAGTGACTCCATCCAGCCACCTCGTTCTCTGTCGTCCTGTTCTTCTTTTGCCCTCAATCGTTCCCAGCATTAGGCTCTTCTCCAGTGAGTCCTTCCTTCTCATTAGGTGTCCAAAACATTCAGTCTATAAGACACACCTAAATTTTCACCCACTTTTAGGGAGAAAAAAGGTGCGTCTTATACTCCGAAAAATACAGTATGTCAAGACTTCATAAAATTTCAAGTTCAACCATCAGGCTTTCCTCAAAGGATCCTGGTAATAGTAGTTTTGGAAAGAATTAGCTGAAGGGACATCCCAAGATAACCCTGTCTCTGAGATCTACAATTCCCAGCCTTCCCTGGGGAGACAAAATAGCTATTCTAGCAGTTCATCTCTACAGGATTAGACATGCGTCTTGTTGTAATCCTCTGATTACACCTTCTGATCCACGTAAGATGGCCTGCTTGGACTTGCCTATTTCCTTTTACCACAGGAGTGAAGAAAAATATTTTTTTAAAAAAATGTCGAACAGCAGGGTGTGGCTGTGTCTAATAGGAAGGACTTAACCAATTGAATTTCATTAAAAAGGATCATACAGTGAGGTGCCAAAGAAATGAAAAGGGTGGGTAGGGTTTTATGTGTCTGAATCATCAGTAAACATACAGTTTTGCCAAATTTAACTCAACTATATGATGGTTGTTTTTTTTTAATTGTCAGTGACAACAAATAATCAAGTGTGGAGTGAACGCACTTATGAAAGTTACGAAAACAAGGAAGAAAGCAGTTTTGTTTTGTGAAGTGAAAAATGGGCTCAAGAGATGTTGTGTGTGGGAGAAAAATGCAACTTATGAAACTTCTTCTCAGAGGTGTCAGGGATTTTCGAGAGCGTCGTTGGCATTCCTGTGGCAAGGGTGGGGGAACCAGGAGTGGTTGGTTGGGTAAATCCACAGAAGAAGAGTTAAAATATAGGGAGTCCTCGGCTTACGACCTCCATTGAGCCCAACATTTCTGTTGCTGAGTGCGACAGCGGTGAAGTGAGTTTTGCCCCATTTTACGATCTTTCTTGCCACAGTTGTTAAGTGAATCACTGCAGTTGTTAAGTTAGTAACACGTTTTCTATACAGACTTGCAAGAATGGTCATTTAGCGACCATTCAAAGTTAGGACGGCACTGAAAAAAGTGGCTTCTGATCATTTTTCACACTTTAAGACCGTTGCAGCATCCCCATGGTCACCTGATCAAAATTCAGATGCTTGGCAACTGACTCAGACTTATGACAGTAGCATGTCCCAGGGTCATTCTTCTGACAAGCAAAATCCATGGAGAAACCAGATTCATTTAACAACCATGCTGTTAATTTGACAGTGATTCCCTTAGAAATGCGGCAAGAAAAGTCGCAAAGCGAGGCAAAACGCACCGAGCTACACCTCTTTTGGGATCAACTGTGGTCGTAAGTCCAGGACTACCTGTATTGCTACGTTTCAATTGAGATCTGGTGAAAAGTTTGCTCCTGTTTTTACTTAGAAAGAAAAGAGTGACAGTCTAAGGTTTAGCAAAAGATATTTTGGTTTTCCCACAGAACAGTGGTAGAAGAATAAAAGTAGGCATTGATTGATTTTCCTGTTATTCATATCAGTCTCAGGTCTGGAACAATCAGATCTCACATCCCTATAGACCATTCATGGCTCAGGGCTGGAGGTATCTAAATATTTGCCTGCTTTCCACTTCTTTTCACCGTTTTTGCTTGAACTGTTGAAAACAATGACTGTTCTCGGAATCGTTGGAGGAGAACGGGCGTGCCCAACTTTCTAGATAACTCTTGCTTCAGGTTCAAAAGGGGGCAAGGTGAAAGCCTCCTCAACCAGTGATTACACGGTAAATAATACCATAATGCCATTTCTCTGGCCAGTTGCCGCGAAGAAGTGGCAATCCTTATCAAGGGAAGAGGAACCTCACCTCGGTACATTCTGTACAGAAGAGTGTTGCCTCTTAACCACTGGTGAAATCCAATTTTTTTTTACTATTGGTTCTGTGGGTGTGGTGTGGCTTGGTGGGTGTGGCGGGGGAAGGATACTGCAAAATCCCCATTCCCTCCCCACTCCTGGGAGAAGGATATTGCAAAATCTCCATTCCCACCCCACTCTGAAGCCAGCCAGAGGTGGTATTTGCTGGTTCTCTGAACTGCTCAAAATTTCCGCTACCGGTTCTCCGGAACCTGTCAGAACCTGCTGGATTTCACCCCTGCTCCTAACCCTTCTTAGCATTAGATCAGGGGTGTCAAACTCAAGGCTATCAAGTGACTTTGGATGGCTTGCAATGTCAAAAATAGCAATATAAATGAATTAGAACAAGGATGTCAAACTCAAAATCTGTGGGACAGATTTGGCCCATGGACTGCTTAGATCTGGCCTGTGAGGGCTGGCCTGGAAACAGCAAAGGACTGGCCTGTGAAAAATGGAGCTGGGGGGGCGCCAAGTACCACCCCGCACTCTGTTTTCACTGGCAGAGGGCTGCAGGAGGCTGTCCAGACCAGTGGTGAAATCCAAATTTTTTTTACTACTGGTTCTGTGAGTGTAGCTTGGTGGGCGTGGCTTGGTTGGCATGGCAGGGGAAGGATACTGCAAAATCCCCATTCCCACCCCACCCCAGGGGAAAGATACTGTAAAATCCCCATTCCTTCCCCGCTCCTGGGGGTAGGATGTTGCAAAATCTCCATTCTCATCCCACTCTGGAGCCAGCCAGAGGTGGTATTTGCCAGTTCTCCGAACTGCTCAAAATGTCCGCTACCGGTTGTCCAGAACTTGTCAGAATCTGCTGGATTTCACCCCTGGTCCAGACCGAAAAGAGGGTGCAGGAGGCTATGCACGTCCCTCCTGAGCTTTGTTTTCACTGGCAGAGGGCTATCAAAACAAACTAAAAACAACAAAAGGGGAAATGTTTCCCCTTTTGCATCTGAGCATACAAGAAGAGACAGGAAAGAAGAAAGGGAAAGCGGAAAGACAAAGAAAAAGATGGGAAGCAGGGAAGAGAGCAAGGAAGGAAAAATAAGGAAAGAGGAGAAGGAAGAATAAAGAAGAAAAGGAAGGAAGGGAGGGAGGGAGGGAGGGAGGGAGGGAGGGAGGGAGGGAGGGAGGAAGGAAGGAAGGAAGATTATAATGAGAATGAGGGAGTGTCTCAGGAAAGTCCTGCCTTACAACAGATGCCCCCGACACGAGTCCCGTGTCATGCCCACCATGGCCATGCCCAACCCCCGGCCACACCCAACCCCCGGCTATGCCCAACCCCCGGCCATGCCCTCAGAGGTCAAACACAACCCTGATGTGGCCCTCAATGAAATCAAGTTTGACGCCCCTGCATTAGATGAACATTTGATCTTGATTTAGATTGCCGGGCAGTAAAAAATGAGTGATGAGAACATTTCTGGTTGGGATATCCAAGATCTAATTTCAGGTTTTCATTGAGTTCAACCTGAAGGTTAGTATTTGGGCCACTGAAATTCTGGCAAGTGCTGAGATCGGTGTGCTTTCTTACAACAGGAATTGATCGATTGGTTTGTCCCCCTAAATCTGACTGATATTGTGGACTGAGAGAGAGTAACTGGCCCAAACTCACCCAGCCAGCTTTCATGCCTAAGACAGGCCTAGAACTCATGGTCTCACAGTTTCTAACCTGGTGCCCTAACCACTAGAATCCCCTCCCCCTCTTCTTTGACTTTCCTTAGTAATGTGACCTCTCAAATATTGACCTTGAATGTTCTGTTCTGGTAGACCAGTAGAAATTGTTTTATAAGGGGAGACATGATAGCAGTCTTCCAATATTTGAGGAGCTGCCACATAAGAAGAGAGAGTCAAGCTATTTTCCAGAGCACCTGAAGGCCAGACAAGGAATAATGGATGGAAATTGAACAAGGAGAGATTCAACCCGGAAATAAGGAGAAATTTTCTGACAACGAGAGCAATCAACCAATGGAACAGCTTTGCCTTCAGAAGTTGTGGGAGCTTCATTCCTGGAAGCTTTCAAGAAGAGACTGGACTGCCATCTGTCAGAAATGGTGTGTGTGTGGGGGGGTTGGACTAGATGACCTACAAGGTCCCTTCTAACTTCTGTTAATCTGTTAATTTAATAGTTTCCTTCGAGTTAACAAAGATAAATGTTTCCCCTGTCCAGCTGTGAACAATTCCAGAGGGTGATGCCTATCTCTGATTCTTAGCCAAGGAAGCTGCCATTGTCCAAAGACATTCCTGAGATTACATGGCCACCATGAACCTGAGGTGCATGGAATACTGTTACCTTCCTCTGAGGTGGTACCAGTGGTAGATTCCTCCTGGTTCGGCCGGTTCCACCGAGCCGGTAGCGGTGACGATATGACATCACTGAACCGGTTCTGGCCCCCTGCCCCCCCCACCCCCACGTTATTCTTACCTTTTATTTGGCCCCACCCCCAATCTGTTGCTGCCTCCTGAATCCCAGCTGATGGCTAGAGGGAAAAAAACTGTTTAAACTCTTGCCGCGGGGCTTCAAAGGGCCACCCTACAGCTGATCAGTGTTAAAACAAATGAGTAGACCGGTGCCTGCAAAAATAAATGAGTAGATTGGTACAGCTCTGCAAGCAGTTAAAAGCCTGGTAGACCAGTACCTCTGCTAAATCCTAAATAATTGTCACATGACCATCAAGCCATGCCCACAAAATAAGCCATGCCCACAGAACCGGTAGTAGAAAAATTTAGAACCCACCCCTGGGTGGTACCTATTTATCTACTCACATTTTCATGCTTTTGAACTGCTAGGTTAGCAGGAACTGGGGCAAATAATGGGAGCTCACCCCCTCATGCAGCACTTGGGTCTTGAACACAGGCTATCGGTTTTCCAGCTGACAACTCAGGGTCTTTGAGTTAATAGTGGTTTCAATATTTTTGAGATAAGTTGGTAGGAGGACCAATCCCACTTCTGCCAACCTTTTTTAATGTTCGCCAGTGATGGAATTCAAATTTTTTTTAGTACTGGTTCTGTGGGTGTGGCTTGGTGGGTGTGGCATGGCTTGGTGGGCGTGGCAGGGGAAGGATACTGTAAAATCTCCATTCCCACCCCACTCCAAGGAAAAGATACTATAAAATCTCCATTCCCGCCCAACTCCAGGGGAAGGTTACTGCAAAATCCCCATTTCCTCCCGATCAGCTGGGACTCCTGAGGCAGAGAATAGATGGGGGCGGGGCCAGTCAGAAGTGGCATTTACCGGTTCTCCGAACTACTCAAAATTTCCGCTACCGTTTCTCCAGAACTGGTCAGAACCTGCTGAAACCCAACTCTGCTTCGGACCACACAAAACCTAAAAGATTTCACGAGGCTTCGCTTTCATGCACAATGTAGCACCATAAAAAAAAAAAAAGAACATTCCTTTTGGATGAATTAACATTTTGGTTGTATCGTGAACTTTCAGGATTCCACCTCAAGCATAATCCTTTCCAAGAAAACACCTGCGTATATAGATTAAATTTTATACCTTCCCCCCAAAAACTGCTGATAGTAAAATCCAGGATGCATTTCTGACTGAAGAAAACTATTTGCCTTAAGTAGCCTCTCTTGATTTGGGGGCTTGGGTGTGTCAAATTATGTCTAGGACATTTTGGAAAACAATGGCTCCAGATCCACCCCCACCCTGAGCCGAATAATTAAGACAAAGGATTTGGGGGAATTCTGAGTTTTTGGTAGGAATGGCTGGGGTTAGGAGGCAAAAAGACACAGGACTGCTTTTAAGCCAAACCAAACCCTGATCATAAGGCTTCTTATGTAAGAAGAATGTTGTTTACAAGTAGGGTACAGTTAGTTGCTTCAAAAGAATAGCACATGGAGCTCCAAGGCTGGTTGAGTGACCACACCCATATCCACAGGAAAGCTGGAGAAGATATTTGCTAGAGACCCTCTTGCCTACATTAATCATGCCGAATGGACCACAGCCCAATGATATATTACATAGACTGGAGTTCCCCAAAAATAACATGTATATTCCCCGCTTTTGTTTGGTGGATGTAAGGAAATACAGTTCCACACCCAAACAAATTTGATGGCTCCAACTTTTCTTCATTGGTGCTTTCCTTCTTCAGTTGCTACAGCCAAAGAAAGCTCTGGATGCAAATCCTTTCCCAGAACAAACAGGTTTATTTAATTATCTCACTTGTTTCTTTATGATATTGTTAGCCTGCAGCCACGGAAACTTTCTTGGGACATGGTTAAGTTACGAAACTGTTACTCGGGCTCTCCTCTCCGATCAACTTAAAGAAAGTATTTCCACATCAGGCAAAACCAGCATTTACCAAACACCGTGGGGAGAGGCAAGTAAAACATCCTGTCTGAATTTAGGGCTGTGTGAGGTTTTGCAACTAGATCACCCAAACACACAGTTCTATTTTTAAGCTGCAGGTCATTTGCTATAAAGTTGATTTGCTGTCTTGGGTTCTGGGAGGAAGTTCTCAAAACATTTTTTTTCCCCTTGATGGATTTAAGTTGGTCCTTTAAAAAAAAAAAATCTAAATTAAGTCTTTCATTGACTTTTGAACATCTCATGGCTAGGAGAAAACACATTTCGGCGGAGTTCTGTTTCCAATTTCATCGTTGTTTTTTTTTTAAAAAAAGAACAATGAATCTGTTGCACAACAATAGTTGTTGCTATTTAGGATTGTCACCAAACACTACATCAATTTAGTGTGAAACAATGATATTCTCATTTCCTTATATATACTGAATCCACCCCCCCCCCCAAAACCAGGATTCAGGCTTTATTGAATTTGCAATGCAGTTTGCAACTCTATAAGAAGTATGCACGGAAGGGAATCTCTCAAAATATACAGTATGTTATAACACAGTGGGCAAAGAAAAATTATACAGTGCTACAGAAGTTTCTTACCAAATATATATATTAAGAAAAGTGTAAGCAATTAATTTAAAGGCATATTATCCTTTTAAGACCAACCCCAGGAACAGAGGTAGTGCAAACTTAAGGTGTGGAAGGAAAAAAAAAAAAAAGAGAAGCTGGCTGAAACCCATCTTGAGAGATGCCTCCCATCCCTGTTTTTGAGAAAATAACTATATTCTGAGGGCAGAACAAGAAGCAATGGGAGGAAACTAATCAAGGAGAGAAGCAACCTAGAACTAAGGAGAAATTTCCTGACGGCGAGAACAATGAATCAGTGGAACTACTTGCCTCCAGAAGTTGTAAATGCTCCAGCACTGGAAGTTTTTAAGAAGAGATTGGACAACCATTTGTCTGAAATGGTAATAGAGTTTCCTGCCTAAGCAAGGGGTTGGACTAGAAGACCTCCAAGGTCCCTTCCAACTATTCTATTCTATTCTATTCTATTCTATTCTATTCTATTCTATTCTATTCTATTCTATTCTATTCTATTCTATTCTATTCTATTCTATTCTATTCTATTCTATTCTATTCTTCTATATAGAGGCTCATTTTGTGCATGCCTTATGGATCTGCTAGTAAACCTGATCTTCTTGTTTTGACTGTAAGAGAGAGAGAGAGAGAGAGAGGGAGGGAGAGAGAGGGAGAGGGGGGAGAGAGAGAGAGAGAGAGAGAGAGAGAGAGAGAGAGGGCAAGAGAGGGAGAGGGGGAGAGAGAGAGAGGGAGAGAGAGAGAGAGGGGAGAGGGGGGAGACAGAGGGAGAGAGAGAGAGAGAGAGGGAGAGGGGGAGAGAGGGAGGGAGGGAGAGGTGGAGAGAGAGAGAGGGGGAGAGGGGGAGAGAGAGAGAGAGAGAGAGAGAGAGATCAAACAAAGTAATAGAAGGATGAGAAAAGAAGGAGAAAAAAAAGAAGTGAAGGATAAGGACTGGAGATGAGATCTTCATAGGCAAACTCTGCACCGCGATGGATTGTCCCTCTTACCAATGGTGATACAAGCGAGCACCACAGCGCAGAGTCCAAGCAGCTTCCCCATCGTGAAGTTGATGTACTGACGGATGGAAGGGTAGCGATGTTACTCCAGCCCGGCCAACAGCTTCGAGTGCCTGCAGAATCTCCACCCCTCCCGCTCCCCCCATCCTATCTATATATCCACGTGATACGCTCCACCTTCCCGTGCTCGAATTGGCCGGACTGGGTGGGTCCCAGAGTAAACTGCCCTCCTTCAGCTACGGGTGCGATTCTTGGAGACAGAAGAGTCACACGGCAAGACTGAATCAGAAATGGGATGGGGGGAGAGGGGGAGAGAGAGAAAGGCAGAGAGAGGGAGAGGGAGAAAGAGGGAGAGAGGATGGAAAAGAAAGACTGAAAGAAGAAGAGGAGAGAAAGAAAGGAAAGAAAGAAGGAAGGAAAGGAAAGGAACGAAGGAAAGGAAAGGAAAGGAAGAGGAAGAAATAGAGGAAAAAAGAGAAAAAGAAAAAGGACAGGCAAAAAAGAGGGAAAGAGGGTGAAAAAAGAGAGAAAAAGAAAGGGAAAGGAAAGGGGCAGAGAGAAGAGAGACAAGGAAAGAAAGAAAGGAGTAAGGAGGGAGGAAAGGAAAGGAAGGAAAGAGTCAGAAATAGAGGAAAAAAGACAAAAAGAAAAAAGACAGGCAAAAAAGAGGGAAAGAGGGTGAAAAGAGAGAGAGAGAGAGAAAGGGAAAGGAAAGGAAAGGAAGGAAAGAGTCAGAAATAGAGGAAAAAAAAGACAGAAAGAAAAAAGACAGGCAAAAAGAGGGAAAGAGGGTGAAAAAAGAGAGAGAGAAAGAAAGGGAAAGGAAAGGGGCAGAGAGAAGAGAGAGAAGGAAAGAAAGAAAGGAAGAAGGAAGGAGGAAAGGAAAGGAAGGAAAGAGTCAGAAATAGAGGAAAAAAGACAGAAAGAAAAAAGACAGGCAAAGAAGAGGGAGAGTGAGAAAAGAGAAAGAAAGAAAGGGAAAGGAAAGGGAGGGGAGGGGAGAGAGAGAGAGAGAGAGAAGGAAAAGGGAGAAGAAGAAAAGGAAAGGTGAAAACAATAGAACACTTCCAACAATAGAAAAATTGAAGAAAGAATTCCAGGGGAAAAAAGAAAAGCAACTGATTCAAAATGTGCAATCTATAGGTTATCCAACATGGTGGATACATACCCCTGGACAGGGCCAGATCTCAGAGCTTTCTCGAAGGCAGACAAGCTCTCTGCAGATTTTGAGGGAATATTGCTGTTGAAACAGGTGCATTGATAGGGAAGGGACATTTCTGGACCCTATTGGATCTTACTGGAAGGGTAAGCATAATGGGAGACAGCAGTGGTGAAATTCAAATTTTTTTACTACCTGTTCGGTGGGCGTGGCTTGGTGGGCGTGGCAGGGGAAGGATACTGCAAAATCTCCATTCCCATCCCACTCCTGAGGGAAAGATATTGCAAAATTTCCATTCCCACCCCGCTCCAGGGGGAAGGATTTTACAAAATCCCCATTCCCTCCCTACTCCTGGGGGAAGGATATTGCAAAATCCCCATTCCCTCCCCACTCCTGGGGGAAGGATATTGCAAAATCCCCATTCCCTCCCCATTCCTGGGGGAAGGATACTGCAAAATCCCCATTTCCTCCCTCACACCTGGGGGAAGGATATTGCAAAATCCCCATTCCCTCCCCACTCCTGGGGGAAGGATACTGCAAAATCCCCATTTCCTCCCTCACACCTGGGGGAAGGATATTGCAAAATCTCCATTCCCACCCCACTCCTGGGGGAAGGATACTGCAAAATCCCCATTTCCTCTCCCATTCCTGGGGGAAAGATATTGCAAAATCCCCATTCCCACCCCACTCTGGGGCCAGCCAGAGATGGGATTTGGCAGTTCTCCAAACTACTCAAAATTTCCGCTACCGGTTTTCCAGAACCTGTCAGAACCTGCTTGGATTTTACCCCTGGGAGACAGGCAATCCATGTTCTAATCTACAGTATACCCTACGGGTCTTTAAAGATAAAAACTAGCACCATGGACTGCACCCAACAGCTACTAGCTTGCATAGATGTGTCCCATGGGTGTACAATTTATGCCCATAATTATTCACACTGCCACATTGTAGATGAGTGGTAGCTTCTATGTGGCCTTCAAGGGCAGTCGCACGGAGAATGCCTTGTATGCTAGCTGGGGAATTCTGGCAGAAGGAAGGGATCTCGTATTAGCTTTTGGTTTCCCTCTGCCACAATTTCAGTTCACCTTTCCAAATTATCATGTTCTCTATGAGCCCAAGCGGAACGTTGCCTGGAAGTATCAGCTGACTTAAAGTTCTGCAAGTGCTCTTGTGAGATAAGCAAGTTTCGATAGCCACTTGCAGTTCAGGAATGACAACCCCAGTGAGTGTTTCATTCAAGCACGATTCCACAATGTGTAGAAAAAAAAAAATGTTTCCACAAGACAATCACCCGACCACAGAATAATAAAGCAAATATATGAACTTGGAAATATTACGGGAGCCCATCTAGCTAGAAATCCTGCTGTTGAGAGCCTGGTTTTAGATTCACAATGAAATGACCTCTTTCATCACATTATCCAACTCTTCTAACTCTTTGAACAAGGATGTCCCAAAAGTGTTTTTCAATAGTCCAGTTGCCTTTTGAGAGGCACCTTTGGGACAACCATGACCTGGAATCTCCATAGACCTTTGAACCAAGATCCTTTTAATGAGAAGTCAGTGAGAAATGGTTACTGGTAGATTTGTTTTCTTTATTCTGGAGCAAAAGCCTTGCCATATTCCAAATGTTGTTGGTGTACCATCAGCTCACCCACAGAGTCATTGATTCCAGGGTAGTATCACACAATGATAGAGCTGGAGAGTACCACAGAGGTCCTATTTTACCTACTGGATCTTTCTTATTGGAAGGGTATAACATGCCCATCCCCTGCTTGATGCAAGGTCTACTAAAGCATTTTAGATAGATGGGTGATTATTCAGTCTCTGTTTGAACACCTCCAGAGTTCCCTTCCCTTCCCTTCCCCTTCCCTCCCCTCCCCTCCCTTCCCTTCCCTTCCCTATCTTACCCTTCCCTTCCCTTCCCTTCCCTACCTTACCATTCCCTTCCCTTCCCTTCCCTTCCCTTCCCTTCCCTTCCCTTCCCTACCCTACCCTACCCTTCCCTACCCTTCCCTACCCTTCCCTACCTTACCCTTCCCTACCCTACCCTACCTTACAATTCCCTCCCCTTCCCCTCCCCTCCCCTTCCCCTCCCCTCCCCTCCCTTCCCTTCCCTTCCCTACCTTACCCTTCCCTTCCCTTCCCTACCTTACCATTCCCTTCCCTACCTTCCCTTCCCTCCCCTTCCCTCCCCTTCCCTACCTTACCCTTCCCTCCCCTACCCTACCTTACCCCCCCCTCCCTTTCCCTCCCCTTCCC